>NW_024871103.1:600000-861890 GCF_019054845.1 Dipodomys spectabilis
CTGGCTTCATTGAAATACCACAAGGACACCTTTGGGCATGTGGTAACATGTGTTTCAGAGACTTAGTAAAAAGAAAATGTGAAATTTAAATTGCTTATAAATACATTATCCATGAGTATATTGAGTTCAAACTTCTTAATTACTCTGTAAATTAAAGCGAATTTTAAATGGGAAGAAGCGTTTCAGATCATTTTTTTTTGAGTGTCTGTGCTGTGCATTAATTTCCCAAGTATACATGATTTAACAGTAGGAGACATAATAGCAATAATAATAGAAAGAGAAGTTCTGTGTTTATGTATAAGGGTTCAATACAATAGAGAAGATTCTACAAATAAGACAGCATTGAAACAATAAAGTCAAGTCCAGCATGTAGAGTTATGGGAGTGATATAGAGAAAGCATTACTCCTAAGTGGAACATGAAGCATGAGTCCACTCCCTTTCTACATCATGCTTGCTAATCACGTAAATTTGTAAAAAGTAGAATGGAAGAATAATCCTGTTTCCAATGCAAGTCAGATATACGATCATGGACTTAACTGGAAAAAAAGAGTCCATATTGAGAGAACAGGGATTATACCAGCAATGAAACTGGTAGCTAAGATCACATTAAATTTCTTTCATTTTCTTATATTCTTTTTTGCTGTTGTTGGTCATGGCAATTCACCTCTGGGACTGTGAGCTGTCCCTCTGCTATTCAGCTCAAGGCTACTGCTCTACCACTTGAGCCACAGTGCCACTTCCAGTTTTCTGGTAGTTGTTGGAGAAAAGATTCTCCAGGACTTTCTTACCCAGGCTGGCTTTGAACCCCAATCCTCAGAACCAACCACCACTAGGCTTGCGATCACCTTTCTAACAGTGTACATTCAGGATATGTAATGTGTATGTTAATCTACCTTTATATGAATTCTTGAGTTAAAAATCTGGGCTACAGCTTACACTTTACACTCACAAAAATGTTTGTAGCTTAAAAGTTGATACTCCTAGAAAAATAAAACCTAAGGATGTAAAGGATTCTGGGAAGTTCAGTTTGTATCCAGCCTTGGCAGAACAGGCTTTGAGACACTACCTATAATTAATCAGGCAAACCTGGAATCCCAGACATGAGCAAGATTGCTGAATAAGAGCTTGAGACGTTTGCATAAATACATACAAACATATACATACACAGAGAAGCACTTATATGTGCAAACACAAATACACAATGAAACAATTCTCAGAATATGTAGAAAAGTTAGAAAACAATAGAAAATATGTCCTGAATAAGACTACAATCAAGTGATAATTTTTAGTATTAGAAAGCCCTCACGTGAACTTTCTTTAAAAAAGTTGAGAATATTACATAGCTAGGGACCAGAGACAGTAAGAGATTCAAGTAATCATTATTAATGGGATCAGATCCATGGAGGAATGAATCAGAGACCCCTGCAAGTACATCTGAAAATGTTCATATCCTGTGTCAAATGTTAGAACATCTTTGAAAATAGTACATAAACAGTCTGAGCAGTCAGTCTAGTGGATAAAATCATAGGAGAAGTTCAGAATTGCTAGTCTTTATCTAGATTAAATAAACCAACAACCTATGGCAGGGTAATGTGGTACAATCCTGGAGACTAAGACAGGAGATTAAGCAGTGGAATTACATAGTGATACCTTCCCTGGACCAGGTAGTATACTTTGTCTCAAAAAAGCAAACCAAACAACAAGAAAGGAATACACAGTTGGAAGTTCGGGCTAATTTCATTAACATGTTTTGAGAAGTCAAGTTTCCTATTGAAATGCAACACATATGCAATCCTCACTTGTTTTAAATGCTCTCTTCATTACAGAACATACCTAGACGCAAAATGGCTCAAGATTCCCTCCCCCAAAATTGCGAAAGTAAGTATCATTCTGTTAGATTCAAAGGACTGATGAAGGATTACAAAAGCTCAAGCCTGGAGAAATAGCAAAGTATGTCTAACGTAGAACTTTTTAGACCTTGCTAAACTAGAATTGAGATTTAAAATGAATATTTTGGTTTTCTTTGTAATTTCATATTTTATAGGATACAACAAAAGTCTTTTTAAGTAGAAGGTTTAATTGACAAATTCACAAATTATACTGGCATTCTATTTTCCTAGAATATATTTTCAAGAGAGTTATAATTAGAACTTAGTTAATAAATAATACCAACAGTTCATGTATAACATGATAATGTGAGTAATCTAGACAGAGTTGCCAACAAATGGATGACAGTAATTTATAAATTTGGGAAAATAGCAACTTTTGAGGGTGTGGTATAATATGGTGTGAAGAGAGTAATTGCGTGACATCTTCTTTCTTCTTCCTATATGTAACACAGGAAGCCATTTCCTTAATTACGTGCCTCTTTATACATTGAGAAAAATTCTAGGTATGGGGTATGTTTTCATTTTTGTTTTTGTTTTATTTGCTTGTCCTAAAGCTTGAACTCTGGGCCTGGACACTGTCACTAAGCCTGTTTATTCTCAATGCTCGTGCCCTACCACTTCAACCTCAGTGCCACTTGTGTCTGGCTTTTTCTGAGAAGTTTATTGGAGATAAGAATCTAAGAAACCTTCCTGCCTGAGTTGGCTTTGAACCATAATTTTCCGATCTTAGCATCCTGAATATCTATGATAGCTAAAAAGTAAAATATAAATAATATTTGCAAGTGTTCTGATCTCAAGAATGCCACTGGGGGAAAAATGATGCAGCTCAGTTTATTGTGGCAATCTTTCCTGTACAAGGAGGGCATCACATTAGCAGAGGTGTAGTATTTTTTCACAATAGGGTTAAGCTATTCATGATGTGAATTAAGGAATTTTAAGGTGCACTTTTTACAAGATGGAAACTGTTGATCTAGGATGACTTTATGGCATAAATCTTAGGATTGATGTTCATACAAATAAAGCTTACTCTGATAAACAATTGCTTACTCTTGAAGAATTAATTATTACAGATGCTTCATAGTCTTATCCTCTATAATAATGTGCTATTTTTCTGTTGACTTCTCAAGTTGTAACAGCCCATTGGAAGCTGTATTTACTGCAGAATTTCATAACATGCAAACAGGTACTGTTTTGAATCTCTCAGGTATGGAATGTTGATAATTTAAAAATCAATAATTAGTCATAGGGATTTTTAATAACACATATATTCTGTCCTTTTAAAAACTCATTTACTTTTAAATGTTATGGGTTTCCATGTAATTAATCTCTTTTCAGTTTTAGTATGAGAAAGTACTAAATTTATTCTTTTTTCAAAATATTGGCAAGTTTATTGTGAAAATATTGTCTAGATGGATAACATTCAATTTGATGACTCGCTAATAAAGAAAGTGTAATTAATTCAAATTAGAAGTCAAATAGTTTTGATTTTTAAAAAGTTACTACATAAAGAATAATATTTACTATACCAATAGAGTGAAATTATATTTTATGCAGCTTATTTTTAAAATTTTATTATCAAAGTGATGTACAGTGTGGTTACAGTAATTGTCAGGTAGTGAAGGCATAACTTTACAAACTTGTTACCTCTCTCTCATTTTTCTCAGTTTTCCTTTCCCCCTTCACCCCTCACAAGTTGTAATGTCCATTTCCAAAATATTGTCTTGTGAATATTGCTGTTGCATTGGTTTGCCTTTCTGCTTTCTCTCACCATTTTGTTGTTCCTCTTCCCTTCCCTAGTTAAGGTAAATGTGTACACAATACCCAGGGTACCAAAATCAAATACAGCAGGGAGAAACCATAGGGAAAAATCCTAAAGAAAATAGCTATTACATAGTACATCAAAAACAAAAACCACAAATAAAAATCTGTTTCCATATCTTGGAGTTCGTTTTTCTCAGCATCAGCTTATATGGTCATATACACACATAACAATGACACTGGAAAATAATAGTTGCATGAACACTAAATCATGAAAACAACATGTTATCTTTTTGATGGTAAAGGTGGTATTAGGATTGGTGAATTTGCGATTCTGATAAAGGAATTTCAAAAGAGTTTTAAAGTTATGACAGGTAAATTTTAATTGTTCAAAATTTTTAACACCTTAGCCTATTAAGAAAATTTAAAATTGCCTGGTAAAAGAGGCTTTCATGCAAAATAATCCATGGAGACTTTGTAGAGAGGAAGCAATGTGGGTAAAGATGGCTCTTTTTCACACTAAACAAACAAACCTCGGAAAACTTGCTATAAATCCAGTAGGTTCCCTTGAGAATTGTCATTACCCAGTAAATCTACTCACTGTGTGAAACAAGGTTGTAGTGGAATTTAAATTCAAATTCTTAAAAAATAAGACATCAAAATTTGTGAATTAAACTTTAATTATCAAACAGATAATTTGGGTCAGTCTGGTAAGGTGACTCAGTGGTAGAGCTCTTGCCTTGCATGCCTGAGGCCCTGGGTTCGATTCGTCAGCACCACATAAGCAAAAAGAAAAAAGCCAGAAGTGTTGCTGTGACTTAAGTGGTAGAGTGTTAGCCTTGAGCTGAAGAGCTGAGGGACAGCGCCCAGGCCCAGAGTTCAGGCCCCACGACTGGACCCCCCACCCCCCAAAAAACAAAAAAACAAAAATAATTTGGGTCAAAATATTTAGGGAGAAAATGCCCTCTACAATGAAAGAGATTATTGGGTTTACACTTTTCTGTTTGTAATACTTTCCTCAATGTCTTTGCACATGAAGCAGTGAAATACAGAAAAAAATCTGATTGGGTACTTCAAACCAATGATTTCATACTTCTAAGTGGCTCACAAAATATAATATCCTTATTAACATGAGATAGTGAAGAATTCTCTAATTTCATAAGCCAAAAAGTTTTGGGTTCAGGGACTGGGAAGGTGGCTCAGTGATAGAAAGCTTGCCTTGCATGCATGAGGCCCTGGGTTCGATTCGTCAGTGCCCAGGCCCAGAGTTTCAGGCCCCATCACCGGACCCACCCAAAAAAAGTTTTGGGTTCAGAAAAGAATTTAGCAAATGGAAAAGTTTAGAAAATAGTGTTCTTAGAAGCCCTAGCTAAGTGTATTGGATTCAGCAGTAGAGGGAAGCCAAAACTTTTTGATATAGATTGTCTTAATATTTTTGCTACCTAAAGTGATTTTACAGAGCCTATTTGGCTCACTACAATGCAGAACTGACTGAATGAAGACATGAAAATAAATTCCACATCCAAATGAGGCAACTTAAAAGAGTGTTAAAAGAGAAAACATGAAAATGTAGCAGTGGCTGAAGCTTCACTAGACTTGATGCCAAGAAAATCAGGGAAGAGCTAAGAGGAGGACATAGAAGTAGGACACAGAAGCGTTGTCCTTTTGTAACAGACCTGTCTCCAAAGGTATGGGTGATTTAACTCTATTCTTCTCCATACATCTTGGTGATCAAATGCAAGACCACGAGAAAAATAATCTATTGAAATAATTTTGTAAAGAATAACTTCACTGCTCCTGATATGGTATCTAAGGAGAGTCTTAAGAGAGAAGACAAAAATGGAGTATTTTTTTGGTTTCCTTTAAGCATCTTGATAGCAAAATATATCCTTGAGGTTAGAATTGATTGAAACAAAAAGTGATGGAGTACTTATTTGTCTGTGCAATTTAGACACAAGAAGACTTTCAAGGTAAAAGAAAAAAGAAAAAAATATAGCCAAGTATTTGTGATCATAGCTTCTTGGACTGGTTTTCTGGAGACAAATTTTACATTAGATTTGTCCACATTAACATAGATGTTGTTTCATGGCAACCAAATGTAAGAGGAAAGTTTAATGGACTCGCTTAGTCAATTAAACAGCATAATCAAAAAAATGGCAGGGTTCCGGGAAGATGGCAGAGGAGAAGCTGGAATCTGAACAAGCTCTCGCATAGAAAGCAGTTTTAGAGTTCCAGTGAACAGTCCTAAGCCAGAGAATCACACCAAGTGTGCCATCACAGAACAGAGAGTTAGACAAGAGAGGGGAAGCCAAGACAAGGAGACACATCTGAGCGCCTGCCAGCAGCCGCCTTGGCAGCGGCAGGGTCACAGCGGCAACCGCAGCCGCGGCCATACCTGAGCGCTCACACAGAGAGTCCGGGACAAAGGAGCCAGACGCAGCGGGCGAGAGGATTCTACTCAACACCAGCAAGAACCGACAAGGAGCGGACATCTTCATCCTGCAGTTTGCAGACCAGAGACGACCCAGGATCCAAGACTCGGCGTGAGTAGAAGCCTGACGTCCTCACTCCTTCTCAGGGAGCAGAGGAGGGAAGGCCACCCCTCCCCCCCCAGCACTGGTGATCTCCATCTTGTATACTGACAAAGCTCGGAGGAGCTGCTAGCTCCAACTCAGGCCTTGGAATAAAACGAGTCATTTAACAGGTCACAAGAACTTAACAGCAAAGTGACCTGCCAGACTCAGCTCCATCCAGGGAAAAGTCACCCAGCTCAGGCACCAGCCATTGGAGTGGCTTTCCTCACTGGGTAACCAGAGCCAGAGGCTGCCCCTCCCTCCAGCAGCCTCCACAATCAATTGAAAAACAGAAACCCTTAGAATGGCTCCAGGGTGGGCTCTGTGAATTTTTCACAAAATAGCCCCAGGGAAAAGCTACTGTTTGTTGAAAGGCCTCAACTCCACCAGAACCTAGCCTCATCACCCCTCTTTTGTGATTCTCAAAGCAGATCACCCTCCCATTAAACTAACCTGGGAGGGGGATCTCAAAATCTTGGGTAAAGCAGAGCATTTTTCTGCCTGTTCGAACAAACTGACTTAAAAAACCAATCAAGCCACTGGACCTCAAGCTGACCAGAGACTCCAACAAGAGGCTGGTCACAGACAAAAGGGAGATACAGGATTCTTCCCACCCCTCCCAAAAAAATCAAAAAAAAAAAAAAATCAAAGAACTTTTTTTTCTTCTTTTCTTTTTTCTTTTTTTTGGTACCTTATATATATATAAAAAAATTTTTTTCCTTTTCTAAAATTTTATTAATCTTTAATTTTTGCCTTTTTTGAAAAAATAATTGTTTTCCAGTAACTTTTTTTTCCCTCTTTTAATTTTTATTTTAGGAATACGTGAATGTACGTTTTCCTTTCTTTTCTTGTCTTCTCTCTCTTTTTCTTTCTTTCTTAATTATCTTTTTGTTTTTTGTCTAGCTCTACTGAACTTCTGATCTTTTTTTTTCTCCCTTTCTTATCCTTTTCACCTTTTCCTTTCTTTTGTTCTTCTGTATGTGACTTAACTCTTGTCCTGCACATCCTCAGATAAACCCATAGTTAACTAGTAGACCCTATCCCCCATTGTGTACACACTTAATCCACAAATTTATTACTCAATCGAAAACCTCTAAGACTTAAATTCCTTAATAGCAGTACTACCTCTTTTTACTTATATAATATTTTAAGCATTTTTTAAGTTTTTCACATCTCCTCTATCTCCCTCCTGTTTTCTCATTATATTCACATTCCTCTCTAAATAGATGGTCTTTCAATCTCCATAACTATATTAATTTTTACGTTTCCAATTTTTTTTCGGGTCTCTTTTCATTTCCCTTTCCCTTTCTTCTTTTTCTCTCCCTCTCTACTTGCATCCTACCCAACCTATTTCCTGCATTGAGATTAGGACATAGTTAACTCTCCCTGTGCCTCCCCACACCAATCTATTCCTAATTTTTACCCACATCTCTCCCTAACCCTAATAATTTCTGGTTTTCCAAATTCTTCTCTGCGGTTCGAAGCCCATTAACATATAGTTGTTTGATGTTGAATAGATGTATCTGTTGAACTAGATTGTATATGTAGACTATTGAATGTATAAATGCAAACGTTGGTTGTTGGTTGCCTTAAGATAGTGTTCTAGCACAAAACTGGTGCTATTTTCATCTCAAATGGTCAGAGTAAGCCGGAAAAACACAAGAAAAATGGCAAATCCGGGTATCTCAATTCCCAATCTTGATAATCAGGGGTCAGATCAGATAATGAACAATCCAGAGGAGAGTTCCCAAATAGCTCTACAAACACTGGTAGCAAACATGATAAATGAGAAGTTTGACAACTTACAAAGGACTCTGTATGAGCATGATAGGGAGAGAGAGGAGGCATCCCAAAAGTTTATACAGGAATATCATAAGCGTGAGGAAGCTACTCAAAAACTGATACAGGATTTGCGTGAACAACTTGAGAATACTCAAAGAGAAAGGGAGGAATGGCGTGAGCAGGCTGAGAACACTCAAAGAGAACTGCAGGAATCCCACGAACGGGAGGAAAGAGAACTGCAGGAATCCCACAAACGGGAGGAAGCTAATCAAAGAGTACTTCAGGAATTGAGAGACCAGGTAGAGAACACACAAAGATCACTAAAGGCATTCATGGAATCCATTAACAAAGAGCTGAAGGAAGTCAGGGAGACCACAAAGGGAATGCTGAATGGAACCCAACAGAAGGAATGGGAGTCCAAAGAAACCATAACCAATCAACTAAGTGATTTGAGAACAAACACCGAACACCAAATTAAGGAAGTAAAGAAATTCATACAAGACCTAAAACAGAGCTTCAACAAAGAACTTGAAGGCATCAAAGCTGACCAACTAGAAGGAATAGAGATAAAAAACAAAGTAGAGAGTCTTGACAGCAGGTTAGACCATGCAGAAGATCGAATCTCAGGGATTGAAGACAGCCTAGATATTATAGAGAAAGAACATACAACCATCCAAGACAAGTCCAAGAAGTATGATAGATCTATCCAAAACCTGGAAGACACCATCAGAAGGCCTAATCTAAGGATAATGGGTGTAGAGGAGCACCTAGAAACAGAAGTTAATGGTCTAGGAAATTTGTTTAACAGGATCCTAGCAGAGAACTTCCCAAACATACAAAAAGATAGGCCTATTCAGATACAAGAAGCTTTTAGAACCCCAAATAGACCAGACCAGAATAGGACATCCCACCGTCACATTATAATCCACACAGGATCAACTCAGACCAAGAAAAAGATCCTTAAAGCTGTCAAGGAGAAAAGGGTAATTACCTATAAAGGGAAACCAATTAGAATCACCTCAGATTTCTCAGCAGAGACAATCAAAGCAAGAAGAGCCTGGAATGATGTATGCCATGCCCTAAAAACAAACAACTATCAACCAAGAATACTGTACCCAGCTGAACTCTCCTTCATAACTGAAGGCCAAATAAAAACCTTCCATAGCAAAGAAAAATTGAAACAATACATCTCCATCAAACCAGCCCTACAAAAGATTCTTAAAGATGTCCTACACATAGAAAACCAACAAGACCGCAACAAAGGCCAAGAAACTGCACCCAAACTGAGAATCCAAGAACCATAGGAAGAACCCAGTTTTCGTAGCCCCCAAGAAGGTGGATAACATGGCAGGAACTCCCAAATACCTCTCAGTCCTATCTCTTAACGTTAACGGACTGAACTCTCCAATTAAGCGACATAGACTGTCTAGTTGGATTAAAAACCAAGACCCTTCTATCTGCGCCCTGCAGGAGTCACATCTTGCCCGTAAAAACAAACACATTTTCAATGTTAAAGGCTGGAACAAAATCTACCAAGCAAACGGACCCCATAAACAGGCGGGAGTTGCAATCCTAATATCATAATATATAAAATAGACTTCTAATTAAAATTAGTGAGAAGAGATAAAGAAGGTCGCTACATACTAATTAAAGGATCTCTCCTTCAGGAGGATATTACAATTCTAAATATCTATTCGCCAAACAATGGAGCACCCAAATTTATCAAAGAAACACTACTTTCCCTCAAATCCCATATAGATCCAAAGACATTAATTGTTGGGGATTTTAACACACAAGTCTCCCCACTAGATAAATCAACTCGGCAAAAACTCAACAGAGAAACCGCAGACCTAAACAGCTGCATAGATCAACTAGACTTAACAGACATCTACCGAACATTTCACCCAGCAGCATCAGAATACACGTTTTTCTCAGCAGCACATGGAACGTTTTCTAAAATAGACCACATTTTAGGCCACAAAGCAAACTTGTCTAAATTCAGAAACATTGAAGTTATACCTTGCATTCTCTCTGACCACAAGGGAATAAAATTAGAACTCAACACCAAAAGCCACCAAAGAAAGTCCGGTATCACATGGAGGCTGAACAACACACTGCTGAATCAAGAGTGGGTCATGGAAGAGATTAGAAAGGAAATTCAAATGTTCATGCTATTCAACAAAAATGAACACACAAATTACCAGCTCCTCTGGGACACAGCAAAGGCAGTACTCAGAGGCAAGTTTATAGCTCTGAGCTCCTACATCAACAAATTGGAGAGATCTGAATCTAGCAATTTAATGACACATCTAAACCTCCTTGAAAAAGAGCAGCAAGATAAACCCCAATCCAGTAGACGGAAAGAAATAATCAAAATTAAATCAGAATTATATGAATTAGAATCCAAAAAAACTAAGGAAAGAATCAACAAAACAAAGAGTTGGTTCTTCGAAAAACTTAACAAAATTGACAGACCCTTAGCAAATCTTATCAGAAAAAGAAGAGAACACACCCAAATTAATTAACTCAGAGATGAGAATGGAAACATCACCCCGGAAACAACCAAGATTCAGAACATTATAAGGGAATACTTCTCAAAACTTTATGCTAATAAGTTTGAGAACTTGACAGAAATGGACCTTTTCCTAGCAAATATTGACATGCCAAAACTAAACCAAGATGAGTTAAACCAGCTTAACAGGCCCATATCAAGCACTGAAATACAAACAGCAATAAGAGACCTCCCAGCTAAGAAAAGTCCAGGACCAGATGGTTTTACAGCGGAATTCTACAAGGCCTTCAAAGCAGAGCTCACACCAATACTCCTCCAACTCTTCAATGAAATTCAAAGAGAAAGCTCACTACCGAACACATTCTATGAAGCCATCATAACCCTCATCCCAAAACCAGACATGGACTCATCAAAGAAAGAGAACTATAGACCCATTTCTTTGATGAACATTGATGCAAAACTTCTCAACAAAATTTTGGCCAATCGACTTCAACAATTCATCCAAAAAATCATACACCACGATCAAACAGGATTCATTTCAAGGATGCAAAGCTGGTTCAATATACGCAAATCAATTAATATTATTCATCACATCAACAGGAGCAAGAATAAGAACCACATGGTTATCTCAATAGATGCAGAAAAAGCATTCGACAAGATCCAACACCCCTTTATGATGAAGGTTTTGGAAAAATTAGGAATCCATGGAACATTCCTCAATACAATAAAGGCTGTATATGACAAACCTACAGCCAGCATTATACTCAATGGTGAAAAACTAAAGCCATTTCCTCTTAACTCAGGAACAAGACAAGGATGCCCACTCTCTCCACTTCTCTTCAATCTAGTATTAGAATGCCTAGCTACAGCAATAAGACAAGATGCAGACATAAAGGGGATCCAAATAGGGAAAGAAGAAATAAAACTCTCCCTCTTTGCAGATGACATGATCTTGTATTTAAAGAATCCCATAGACTCCACTCCCAAAATACTCAAGCTGATTCAAAACTTTGGCAAAGTAGCAGGTTATAAAATTAACCCCCAAAAATCAACGGCTTTTCTGTATGCCAACAATGAGAAAAGTGTGGCTGAAATTAGGAAAGCAACTCCATTTGTAATAGCCCCACAAAAAATAAAATACCTAGGAATTAACTTAACTAAAGAAGTGAAGGACCTCTATGATGAAAACTTT
Source organism: Dipodomys spectabilis (assembly GCF_019054845.1). Taxonomy (NCBI): domain Eukaryota; kingdom Metazoa; phylum Chordata; class Mammalia; order Rodentia; family Heteromyidae; genus Dipodomys; species Dipodomys spectabilis. The sequence continues at coordinate 611,708 of NW_024871103.1, forward strand.
AAAATCTTGAAAAAGGAAATCAAAACAGAACTTAAAAAATGGCAAAACCTCCCATGCTCCTGGATTGGAAAGATTAACATCGTGAAAATGGCAATACTTCCCAAGGCTATCTACAAATTCAACGCAATACCTATCCAAACTCCAACCTCATTCTTCAAGGAAATAGAAGAGGCAATCCAAAAATTCATATGGAACAATAAAAGACCCCGAATAGCAAAAACGCTCCTGAATGGAAAGAACACTGCTGGAGGAATATCAATACCAAACTTCAAACTGTACTATAAAGCCATCGTAATCAAAACAGCTTGGTATTGGCATAAGAACAGACCTCAGGACCAATGGAATAGAATTGAAAACCCAGAAATGAACCTACAGACCTATAGCCATCTAATCTTCGATAAGGGAGCTAAAACAATAGAATGGAAGAAAGACAACCTCTTCAGTAAATGGTGCTGGCAAAATTGGTTAACTACATGTAGAAAACTTAAGCTAGATCCTTATATATCACCCTGCACCAGAATCAACTCCAAATGGATCAAAGACCTTGAACTCAAAACAGACACTCTGAAAACATTACAGGATGGAATAGGAGAAACCCTAGGTCTCCTTGGCTCAGGCCGAAATTTTCTGAATAGAGACTCGGAAACACAACAAATCAAAGAAAGGTTGGACAAATGGGATTGCATAAAGTTGCAGAGCTTCTGCAGGGCAAATGACATAGCTAGCAAGATCAATAGAAAGCCCACGGATTGGGAGAAGATCTTTACTAGCCATACAACGGACAAGGGTCTCATATCTAAAATATACTTGGAACTCAAAAAATTAAACCCCCCAACAACAAATCCTCAAAGAAACAACTGCCCAATAAATAAGTGGGCTAAAGACTTAAAGAGAAACTTCTCTGAAGAAGAAAGAAGGATGGCCAATAGACACATGAAGAAATGTTCAACATCCCTAGCCATAAAAGAAATGCAAATCAAAACAACATTGAGATATCACCTCACTCCAGTTAGAACGGCAAAAATCAAGAACTCTAACAACAACAGATGCTGGAGGGGATGTGGACAGAAGGGAACCTTACTTCATTGTTGGTGGGAATGTAAACTTGTTCAACCACTTTGGAAAGCAGTATGGAGGTTCCTCAAAAGACTTCACATAGAGCTCCCCTATGACCCAGCCATCCCACTTTTGGGCATTTACCCTAATGTTTACAAACAAGACCACACTAAAGCTACCAGCACAACTATGTTTATTGCAGCATTATTTACCATAGCTAAGATATGGAACCAACCCAGATGCCCCTCAGTAGATGAATGGATCAAGAAAATGTGGTATATATACACAATGGAATTCTATGCCTCCATCAGAAAGAATGACATTGCCCCATTTGTTAGGAAATGGAAAAACTTGGAAAAAATTATATTAAGTGAAGTAAGCCAGGCCCAAAGAAACGTAGGTCCCATGGTTTCCCTTATTTGTAATATCTAGTATATGTATGAGTCAAGCGGAAAAGGTCAGATAATATGATGTCAGGAAAATGAACCCTTAGATGTATATTTAATGTTTTTTTCTTTCATGCATGTGTTTCTAACACATTTATAAGATTATCTCTTTGTTGCTTTGTATGTCCCTCCCCCACAGTATAACCCCTGCTTTCACTATATTTGATGTCAGTATAACTTGTGGAGGAGATGGGGAAAAACCAGTTGTTTAAGGATACAGGTGGACCTGTTGCAACAATGAGAAGTACAAGTTGTCATGTCCAAAACGAGCTTTACAACGTTGGTGGGGGGGGGTGGCGGGAAGGGGGGGAGAGGGGGGAAAGAGAAGGATTGTGATTGTTGAGGAGGGGGGAGGCTGGGAAGGGATGTGAAGGGTAAACAAAGGAGGAGGCTGCAATGCTTGGTAAGAAATGTACGCATTATCCTGCCCATGTAACTGTAACTCCTCTGTACAGTATGTTCACAAATAAAATTAAATTAAATTAAAAAAATGGCAAATAATATTTAGTGAATTATTTGACCAATTACTTTGCCAGAATAAAGAAGGAAAATGTAATTCAAAATGTATTGACCTAAAAGTATGAATAAAAAGTAGTGAAGAGAGATGAGAGAATAAATAGAGGATTGTTTTCTCTACAGTGGAGTAATGGGTTCTTCATCTTGTTTCTTACATTCCATCTTCACAAGCTATCAATTGTGGCTCAGGACTGGAGTATCCAGCTCAGACAAAGAGAACTCATAGGAGAAAGTTAATATTTGCAGCAGATATAGGTGATTTATAACCTTAAATAATCTATTTAAATCTGTTCAGAATCCTCCCCTACGCTAAACTGCCCGCTTTGAACAGTTTTGTTTGCTTTTATCAAGACTTCCCTTCATTAACTGCTTAAAATTTTTGAGAGGTCATATTCGTACTCTCTAGACATTGCTGTTTGGTGATTTTTGTGTGTTTTTGTTTGTTTTTGTGTTTTTTAACTGAATTTCCAAAGGTTGTGCAAGTGTCTTACAATTAAATATGTCCATCTAATTATCCATTGCTCCTGGATCACAGTGACTCCTTCTATCATTCTCAACCACCCCTTCTACAAGATTTATTTCTGGTTTACCACTTCCTTTCTCAAATGTGTACATTGAGTATTCTAGCTGTACTTGTTCCATTTTTCATTCCTCCTATGTATTTACTATTATTCCTCTTTGGTTTCAAATTCCTGATAGTCATTCTGCTAAACTGTCTGTTAGTACTTTGAAAGGTTTATATACATTCCATGGAGTTTCTGTCCTGCATAAACTTGAACTGATGTCAGGTTATATTTCCATAATTCATTCATCTGCAATAACAATTTGCAAGACTGGAGACTTGGAACACCTAGACATGATTATATTCTCATCCATTTGCAGATTAATCTTTAGTCAACAAAAAAGTTTAAAAATGGCTTTGAATGTATTCCTAACTACCAATTTTTATAAATGGCTTTGTACAATGGTGTGTGATTATTATATTTTACATGGGATAAGACTTTATACTACCTATAAGTTTTGGAGAAAAAAGAAAACTAACATTTACTACTATAAAGGAATATGATAGAAATAGAAGATAGATTTTGTCACATCTCAGATGAGTACCCATATTCAAGACTTAAAGACATATTTCTAACTATGTTAAGCAGAGGGAAAACAAAACAACATATGATAAGGCAAGTATTTGTGACTTTTTAAAATGTCCCTTATTAAGTGATGAAATTTACTTTATTAGTTAACGTTTGGGGTTGAAATATGGGAGTCTGATCTATTTAACAAATTTCTGGAAGACACCTACTGAACAACACAAATGGTGCATGGTACCATTTCTGCACTTTAAGGAATGGTTGAACCTGTTTCGCATTAGTGATGGGTAAAGAAATCAACTCTATTGTAACTTGCTCCCTACACTTGAAAAACTCGTAATGTCACTAAGTGTCATCTACTTAGCAAATGTTATTTTGGCAAGTGTGATTTCAAAAAGTTTAATTGAAAAGGAATACACTTTCAGGAGATTCAATGTAGATTATCATTGGTTTGAGAATGACATTTTTATAACACAGAACCAAGTTGTACTAAAGCACCAGTGTTTTGAAACACAAACGATCTTCTCAATTAATGTTTTGCTGAATTACATTTGACCTCTAAGTCAACTTTTCCTGGCCATGATAGATCAATCACGGATCTATCCTTCCAGGAACTATTTTTGGGACCACTTATGCTAGACTGAAATATTACATTAATCATTAGGGGAAGGGTATTAAAAATAATCTTGTGATACTTTCTGATCTTGTTCATTCATATGGGCTGGTCATCTGTAAATTGAGTTTGAAATACAGTACTTTCTTTCGATTTTGTGAGCTCATCTTTCATTTTAAGTTGCCTTGCATTACACAATTGCTTGCTGCTAATTCTTGTGTCTCAAGGAATTGGGGCCCAGAAATATTATAAGAAATGAGAAATTGAGGGAGGTTCCAGGAAGATGGTGGAGGAGAAGCTGGAGGCTAAACAAGCTCTCACATAGAAAGCAGTTTTAGAGTTCCAGTGAACAGTCCTAAGCCAGAGAATCATACCAAGTGTGCCTTCACAGGACAGAGAGTTAGGCCAGAGAGAAAAAATAAAGGCAGGGAGACAGCCCTGAGCACTTTACAGCAGCCGCCACGGTGGCAGCCATGGTGGCAGCGGCAACTGCCACCGCCATACCTGAATCACAGCGAGTCCAGGACGAAGGAGCCAGACGCAGCCGGCGAGCGGATTCCACTCAACACCAGTAAGAACCGACAAGGAGCAGACATCTTATTCCTGCAGTTTGCAGACCAGAGATGACCCAGGAAGCAAGACTCGGCGTGAGTAGAAGCCTGATGTTCTCACTCCTTCTCAGGGAGCAGAGGAGGGAAGGCCACCCTTCCCCCCCCCAGTACCGGAGATCTCCATCTTGGATACCGACAAAGCCCGGCGGAGCTGCTAGCTCCAACACAGGCCCTGGAATAAATCTAGAGTCATCTAGCAGATCACAAGAGCCTAACCTGACCTGCCAGACTCAGCTCCACCCAGGGAAAAGTCACCCAGCTTGGTTGCCAGCCCCATGTTTATTGCAGTATTATTTACTATAGCTAAGATATGGAACCCACCCTGATGCCCCTCAGTAGATGAATGGATCAAGAAAATGTGGTATATATACACAATGGAATTCTATGCCTCCATCAGAAAGAATGACATTGCCCCATTTGTTAGGAAATGGAAAGACTTGGAAAAAATATATTAAGTGAAGTAAGCCAAGCCCAAGGAATCATAGGTCCCATGGTTTCCCTTATTTGCAATATCTAGTATATGTATGAGTCAAGCAGAAAATGCCAGATAAGGTGATGTTAGGAAAATGAACCCTAAGATATGTATTCAAATGTTTATTTCTTTCACGTGATTGTTTCTAACGCATTAATAAGATCATTTCTTTGTTACTTTGTATGTCCCTCCCCCACAGTATAACCCTTGCTTTCACTGTTTTCATGTCGTTATAATTTGTGGAGGGGAAGGGGAAAAACAAGTCGTTTAAATAAGGATACAGGTCGGCCCATTGCAACAATAAGTACAAGTTGTCATGCCGAAAACGAACTTTACAACTTTGGTGGTGAGGGGAGGATTGGGTGGGTGGGCAGTGGGAGGATGGGAAGAGATGGGAAGGGGAAACAAAGGAGGAGGCTACAATGCTTAATAAGAAATATACTCATTATCTTGCCCATGTAATTGCAACCCCTCTGTACAGTATTTTCACAGTAAAAAATAATAAAAAAATTAAAAAGAAAGAAAAAAAAGCCTAGGACCAAATGGATTCACAACAGAATTCCATAAGACCTTTAAAGAAGAAATAATACCTATGCTCCTCAAGCTCTTCAGAGAAACAGAGAAGGAGGGAGCTATCCCAAACTCATTCCATGATGCCAATAACACACTCATCCCCAAACCAGGCAAAGACCCAACAAAAAAAGAAATACAGGTCAATTTCCTTGATGAACACAGATGCAAAGTTCCTTAACAAAATTCTAGCTAACAGAATCAAGAAACGCATTAAAAAAAAACATACACTAAAACCAAGTAGGCTTCATCACAGAGATGCAGGGATGGTTTATCATACGTAAGTCAATAAATATAATCCAACACATCAACAGAGCCTAGGTGAAGAATCGTATGATTATCTCCACAGATGCAGAAAACGGTTTTGTTAAAATTCAACATTCATTCATGCTAAAAGCTCTGGAGACAATAGGAATGGGAGGAACATTTCTTAAAACATTATGAGAGACCAATAGCTAATATTATACTTAATTGGGAAAAGCTACAACCAATTCTCTTAAAATCAGGAACAAGGCAAGGATGCCCACTGTGTCTACTCCTGTTCAATATAGCCCTGGAAACCTTAACCAGGTCAATAAGGCAAGAAAAAGACATTAAAAGGATATGCATAGGGAAAGAAGAAATTAAACTATACCTTTTTGCATATGACATGATACTATACCTTCACAATCCCAAAAACTCCATCCCCAAACTCTTAGAAATCAAAAATCACTTCGGCAATGTAGCAGGATACAAAAATCAATCCAATAAAATCAGTTGCCTTCCTATACACTGACAGTGTACAAGCAGACAGGGAAATAAAGGAAGAAACCCCATTCACAATAACCTCCCCTAAAATAAAATATTTAGGAATTAACCTAACCAAAGATGTAAAAGAACTATTTAATGAAAACTATAAAAAGTTAAAGAAAAAAATTACAGAAGACACTAGGAAATGGAAAGACCTCCCATGCTGTTGGATAGGCAGACAATATAGTGAAAATGGCAATACTGCCCCAATTAATATACAAATTCAATGCAATTCCTATTAAAATCCCAATGATGTACATCTCTGAAATACAGAAAACAGTCTAAAAATTCGTATGGAACCACAAAAGACCTAGAATAGCCAAAACAATTCTAGAGAATAAAGACAACATGGGAGGGACATCCATGCAGCACTTCAAACTCTACTATAGAGCCATAATAACAAAGACAGCATGGTACTGGCACAAAAACAGACCCGAAGACCAATAGAATAGAATAGAAGATCCAGAAATAAATCCACATGCCTACAGTCAGCTGATATTTGACAAAGGAACCAAAGACAGACAATGGAAGAAACACAGCCTCTTCACTGGTGCTAGGAAAACTGGGTGGCCACATGAAGAAGAATAAAAGTGGACCCCAGCATATCACCATATACCAATATTATCTCAAAATGGATTAAAGATCTTAGCATTAAACCTGAATATTTGAAACCACTGCAGGCAGAGTAGGAGAGACACTTGAACTTATAGGCACTTATAGGCACAGGAAAGAATTTCCTGAACAGAGTCTCAGGCTCACAACAAATTGGAGTGAGACATGACAAATGGGACTACCTTACAATAAAAAGCTATAGCAAAGCTATAGCTGTAATGCTATAGTGATCGCAACCAAGCTAGAAAGACAACCAATTAATTGCAAAAAAATACTTACCAGCAATATATCCGACAAGGTGTTAATATCCAGTATATACAGGGATCTCAAGAAACCAGGCCCTCCCAAACCTAACAAACCAATTACTTAAGGGGAAAGGGAACTAAAGAGAGACTTCTCAGAAGAAGAGATAAAAATGGCAAAGAAACACATTAGGAAATGTTCACCATCCCTGGTTATATAGGAAATGTAAATAAAGACAACCATGAGATACCACCTTACCCCAGTCAGAATGTCCCACATCCTCAAGTCAGCCAATGACAAATGCTGGAGGGGATGCGGAGAAAGAGGAACCCTACTACACTGCTGGTGGGAATGTACACTTATACAACCACTTTGGAAAACAGTCTGGAGAGTCCTAAGAAAGCTAAATATTGACCTCCCTTATGACAAAGTCATACCACTTCTAGGCATCCATTCTGAACAACAGGAACCAGTATACAAGGACACATGCACCTCCATGTTTATTGCGGCACTGTTTGTAATAGCCAGGATATGGAAACAACCCAGATGTCCCACCACAGATGAATGGATCCCAAAATTGTGGTATCTATACACAATGGAATATTATTCAGCCATTAGAAATGACAAAATAATGGCATTTGCAGGGAAATGGATGGAGCTAGAAGGTGATCATGTTGAGCAAAGAAGCCAAGAGCATTGAGACCAACAGTACATGGTCTCCCTGATAAGTGGATGTTAAAACCAAAATGTTAGGTAATACGACATATTTAACAGGACTTCGGAAACAAAGGACTTTCACTCATCTGGTCAAATCTCTACTAAATAACCCCATGCTGCTGATCACATGTATGGTATATATGTGTACAATGAAGGGAAACCAAGAAGATGATATAGAACTAGAGGAAATCAGGGAAAAATCCATTAGTTGCACTGGACATTGACCAAAATGAACTAAGCAAGTTAATGGCAGGGATAGAAGGGAGGGAACAAGTGGGAAAAAGGGAACAGCTGATGTTATGCAAAACAAAAGAAATGTACATACCAACCAATGTGGAAGAAATAACAGTATCGCAAAGCTCATGGAACTCATAAATGTTATAGACTGTGATAGACAATTTTCTCCAGAAATGTTAGAATGTGTTTGTGATTTTAACTGAGTGTCACTAAACCACAATACTGTGAAATTAGGGAAATTATGTAACCACTTAATTAGAATAAAAAAGCAAAAACTCTCCAGAAATCATTATAGATACATACAACTAACTCTTGAATACATTTTGACATCAAAGTAAGGCAATTGACTTGGAAGACTTCCATGGAATCCATGAATTGTTGCAGTAAGCTATTGTTGTTAGTTGGATTGTGAAAATATTTTGTATGGAAACAGAATGAAATGGCATTTTTGAAATTTAAGAAACTTAACCGAACCATTATGACTTAGGAGAGCAATTTGTACAGCCTTCCAAAACTTCAAAGAGGTAGTGATACATATTTATCCTTTTGGCAATATCAAATACAGTTTCTTCCAAGTTGTTCTTCAGACCTGATTTCACATAATGGTTCAACAGAAGCAGATCCAACATGTCTTTGCTAACTCTACTTCCATCAGCAAGATGCAAGGGGGCCATTGGTATCTCCATCATGATGAAGTAAGAAAAAAGCCACTCTAGTATTATTCCACATATAAGCACTGCACAGGGTTGTCCAGCCATCTACAGTTATTGCATGAATATCTGCCGCTTCAGCCACCAACTCACAGACAGTGTCTAAGTGTCCACTGTAGGCTTCTTGATGAATATGGGTATACTCATCGTCATCCCTAATATTCACATGAGTGGCCTTTTTGGAAAGTAGTCTCCGCACTGTAATAACCTGATTATTTTCAGCAGCCAAAAGAAGAAAGTTGCAGGGATCTTTCTCCATTTTTTCTTGCAATTGATACCATTCCTCACTTTTTCATCATGCTCCTCGTCTTCATCAGAATTGCCTAACCAGAGACTTTGAGTGACAGTGGGAATGAGGTGTCCAAGTATTTCGTTAATAGTTCAAGTTAGTTGAACTGTTCAGAAAAATCCGGTGAATTTTCTGCATCTGTTTTTTCACCATGATTTATTTTCCCTTTTTACATTTTTACTATTCGGAATTATTCTAACTGGAGAGTAGGGAATTGATGCAAGCAGAGGAAAGATTTTCCTCCGTATTCAAAGATACAGACTGAAAATAAGGACCAGTGGTGTCTTCATGTGCAGCTTATTCTAGGAATGAGAAAAGATGAAATAATGCCTTCTATATAAATGATTTGGGAAATGGCAGAGCAGAAAGTAAAATGATGCAACCAAAAATATAAAAGCAAAATAAATTACGATAATTATAAAGCAATCCTATTATCTATGAGAAACATTAAAGAGAGAGGAAGAGAGACAGATGTGCATTGACCTAGATAGCCACAAATGCATGCCTCTGATCAATTTATAGAGCAAGCAGAATTTTATGTTTTAAAAAGATGGAAATAGAATTTATGTATTTACTTGAATTTGGTAAATACATTTTTAGTAGCCTACATGAAGAGACATAGGTTTAATCATATTGCAGACAAGAATCTAAATCCTTGATAATTCTAGGAACAGATCTGAATGAAATCAGTTGAATCACACTTTTCATGTACAATGAAGGAATAGGTCCAGGCTATGAAAGCAGCAAGAGAAGGCAGGCCGATTGTATCTGTGACAAAACTTTGTGGAAAATGATATTGAGGATTACTTACTGTTGATCCACTTGCACTGGAAGCATGATTCTGAACAATTGCTTGCTGATTCTCAACTATTTCTTTGATCATTATATTCTCCAAAAAGAAAAAGTGAGATTTAATTGATAGCAAAGGACTACTAATACATTTTGATTTCTCATTAAGCACCTTCAATCATTGAAACCACATGAAGACAATAGACAGGCCTACTTTTTTAGATGAAAACAAGTGTCTTAAAAAAAACAAGGAACGTAAGTAATCATGTAAAGGACTTCTATTTTAGTACTACATCATACATTTTTTTCTAATGTTGGGTGCCAATAAATAATGGATCTATTAGAAAGCTCTTAAAGCTCATATGTCCAATTGTGAGTTCTCTTATACTATATCATGGTATTTTTTGTGTGTGTTCTTAAGAAGAAATTTACATTACTAACTTGAATTTCTGACAGGACAGTATCATCATTATACATCTTGCTTCTATACTCTCATTTTTAAATTACTATCTAAGGATGTACATTAGATAACTATAGAGGAAAAATAGAAGCCACACTGGTGGCTCATGTCATTAATCCTAGGTAATCAGAAAGATGAAGTCTGAGGATTGTGGTTTGTAACCAGACCAAACAAAAAAAAAAGTCCATTAGATTCTGATTTGAAATAAACCAACAAAAGCTAGAACTGGAGCTGTGGTACAAGCAGTAAAATGATATCTTTGAGAAAACTAAAACAAAAAAATAACAAATTCTGGGACAGAGACAGGCCCTGAGTTCAAGCCTTAGTATTAACACCAAACAAATGATCGAATTAATTAGTTAATTAAGTAATTAAATATAAATTAAGTGGTCACATGTGGATAGGCAGGTAAAATGTAACATCCGTGGTGACTGGATTGTGTATTATTTTGTAGTAAGGCAAATTATCATTTGTACTAATCATTAATTTTTTATTTGAACTTTTTTTGAACAATAAACCTTGAATTTAGCATGCATGTATAGGTGTGTGTACATGTGTGCATATGTGTGTATGTGTATATATGTGCATGTGCTGTTGCAATGTTGCTTGCCAATGTGGACAGGGTGAGGCTGAAAAGAGCTAAATTTGTTGCAATGTTTTTATGTATCAGTATTCTGTCATGTCATTTCAGTTGGACCACCCTTTTGTACATTTTATTTGTCAAATAATATCATCAGAATCAAAGGATTTACAATATTAAGTTAGATGAAAGAGAATGCTTTCAGCTTTTATTATATGTTAGGTGAGAAGATTCAGACATATTTAGGTAGTAAATTAGTGCTGGAAGATCACTGTCGGAACAAAATATGTATTTGACTTCTTAAATTTGTTTACTTTTAACATATGCTCATGGAGTAAGTTTGACCAACTGGACCAAATAGGTATTGCTCTCTGGTTATTCCCGGGAAACACAAAGTGGATAAACTCTTTCTGGCTGTTGAAAATAACTTTCTTTGTAAGATCATATCTATTCACACTAAGAGGTAATCAAACCAATATTTATCAAGTTTGAATATCCCATCATATTGACTGAAAATCAGTATTGTTGATATGCTTGTTAGCTATTCCTTTCAAAAACAAACAAACCAAAAGCATGTGTCATCTTTAGATAGTGGATGTATCTGAAGTTGTTTTGTACATGCAAAGGGCTAATGGCTCTTTTGTGGGAGTAACTATCGCAACTTAACAAATAAGGCTTTTCGAATATCTTTTCCAATATGAATAACATCCCAGAGCGAGTCTTGCAATTTCTGAAAACCCTTTGAATATTTTAGTATTATTTCAGTTCATTCACTATGGAGCTAAAGACATTTCTGAAATAAATATTGTTAAGATCTGAAAATGTATGTGGGTATATAGGCTTTTTATGCATCATCTTATGAAAATCCAGTTTTTATGAAACTAAATGAAATAGAATAAAAGAATGTAAGTGAATTTGGTAAGCTAATTATTAGTTTAACTTTGTTTTCTATTAACAAAGTCCATTGAATGTAGATGATGCAGTTAAATTACTTCCTTTGTGTTTCTGTACTTCAGTTACTTTTCGTATCATTGTAGTTATGGGAGTGAATTTGTAGTATAAATAAAGGTCCTTTAAAATGATTAGGATTAATCTTGTGCTTTGTGTCCTACTCCCAAGAAAATGAGTTATTTTCAACTGTTAATAGTTTATAATTGAATCTTCATAAGAAAATTTTAAAAATGCAGTAGTATTGATGACTTTTTAAACCAATTGTATTGACAAGTTGGAGAGTCTTTAATTCATGCTTCGGTCTTGGTGTCTATGATTTTTAACCCCTTGTTGCTAACATTAATGATAGCTCAGATGGCATTTTGGGGTATATGAAAGGTAAAATATTTATCTGGGGTCAAAGGTGATTTTTATATCAGTCTTGCTTTAATAACATTTTAAAGTAGTATATTTCTCTCAGAATGTTTGGTATAAAAAGCAATCAAAATACTTCCAATGGTAAACAACCTAGGTGAGCTACAATGTGGAAATGATTGGTCCATAACACCTGCATCTGTTTCCATCAGGAATTGGGCAGGACACTCTTTCGGTATGACTGTGTTAAACAGAAATGGGGTCCCCAGGCAGTGCAGTGTTGAGTGAAGGGATAGATTATGATTTCTACTATTTTGAGCTAGAAATCAAGAATGTTATACTTTAGCAGTTCCTTTCACCAGGGATGTATAAATTGATTATGAACTTGGAGTTTTCATATTACAGCTACCTATTTTCTAACAAAGATAACGTCAAATATAATTAGAGTGTACACAATAATTCTGGGAAATTTTCCTAGAATTAGTAGACTAAGTGCTGGTATTTTAGTCATAAAATAAAATGAGGTTATTTGATACAGCGGGAGATGGGCCTCAGCCTAACACTTACCATGTGTGCAATGCTGTACTAGTAATTCCAATTCTGAAGACGTCAATACCATCATCTGAGAATTAAAAATGTAAGTAGTTCCACTTTATGGGATTATTGTGAGGATTAAGTTAGATACCATAGGTAAAGTACTTGGAAAAACTATAATTCATCATTTGATACTTTCTACCTGTTATTTTTTCATGTGATGAATTCTAAAAATTTTACTGTGATTTTTATATTGTGTCTGTTTACAATAGGCAATGTGATATATTGATATTCGTTGCATTGGTCAGTTTTCTGACATTATGAGGAAAATACCTGCAAAGAAAATTTCTGAGGAGGAAACTATTATATTGATTCATGGTTTAAGAGAATACAGTTGAAGATCAGATGTCTCTATTGTTTTTAATTATATTTTTATTAAATAGTTGTTCAAAAGAATTTCCATTCCACAAATCAGTTTATAAGTACAATGGATCTTTAATAACTTTCTTATACCCTTCCAAACCTCACCCCACTTTCATGTTTTCTAGTTTCATACTATCTGCATTGAATATTATGCCTTCACTCTCTTCCTCCATAACTCTCTTTATTCCTTCCCTTTGACTTCCGCTCACATCTTCCAAGTGATAGAATCCTGGTATTCATTTTGTTGGATTAAAAGTTCAATTTTATAAGAAATTACACCTTTTAAATACTCCTCTGCAAATAGCATGCTTTGGTTAATACTGTTGTGTAATTGTAACCCCTCTGTATGGTATTTTCACAATAAAAATCTCAGTTTTATGGTCAATAGATTTTGAAAAGGATGCAATGACTTTATGAAATAAAAATAGAATCTTAAATGGGTGTAGTGGCACTATTGCCTCCCTCTATTTACAAAAATTTCTTAGACTACTACCTCAATCCTTATACAAAAATTTAAAGTTTTTAAATAGAAGATGATTATCAAACTAAATGTGAGATGTAAAAACATAAAACATAAACATAAAAATTCATGGCATTGGATCAGTAAAAGTTTCTAAAATATGACATGGAAAACATTAGTGGGTAAAGAAAAGCAAGAATAATCTGGATAATATCAACTTATACTCTTTCATAATTCAAAGGACAATATAACAGAAGTGAAAAAATATCTAACAGATAGAAGACACATATTTGTTAATGCTACAATGATTCTGAGTCTAAGTATTTTTATATCTTCTAATTCTATATAACTTTTCCCAAAATAGGATATTTCTTTAAAGAATATATGTAGATAGTAGGAGCATATTAAATAAGTTCCTCTTTAGTATCCAAGAAAAAATAAATAGAAAACTCACTAGTAGGACTATAATATAAAAAGATGACACAAAATATAGTAATGCACTTGTAGAGAAATTGATATACTCCACATAGCAAATGAATTTGTATAATACTTCAATCATTAAAGCAAGCAAGTTTTCAAAAGGTCAAAGAGAATTGAATAGGTTCTATCCATTACACGTCTATGTATGTATTAAAGAGAAGTAAAAAACTTATTTGGACAGGGAATGTAGTTCATTGAGATTGCACTTGAATACTTTGTGTGAGACCCTGGAAATAATCCCCAAAACCAAATTTTGAAAAGCATCACTATCGAGGATGTATGCTGGACAAATTCCTGTAAATGAATCTCATATCTACTTTAATGTCTGTTCTAAAATTTACAACATTTCTATTTGAAGAAAAGCAAATTTGTGAAAATTTTAGGCTTGGAAAACCTATGATTGTACAATTCACTTCCAAATCACTAAAATGCATACAATAAAAGGAGATAATATATTTCAGGTGAATTACATGTCAGCAAAAAAAAAAGCTATTGTTAAAATACTTCACACAAAATGTAGAATAAGTAAGAAGATATTTTCTGTGTTTGCTTATAAACTTTGTATACTGCAACTTTTAAAACAATAATATGATTTCTGTTCATTTTAAGTATTTTTAATTGTTTATTTTAAGTTTATTCAGAGATAACTAAATCAAAAAGTGTATGTGATAACTGGAATACCTAGGAATTAAGCAACACTTATAAATAATTGATAACCTTTTCTGGAAGAAACTTTTGGCAAATGACAGAAGACACAAATCTATGCAGCTGCATCTTATGAAAGCCATATGTTACTTGGTCAATCCAATTGTTTTTCTCTACTTTGCTAGGGAAAAAGTATTCTTAAGATAAGAGCCAATGGCAGTGAAAAGAAACAAAATACACTATCATCTTGATTTATTTGTGAAAGTAACAAATGAAATAAAACAATTCCACTTAAGGGACTCCAATATTAGTATCTATGAAGATGTTCCTGAATGCCAACATCCATTGAATTTTTGGAATTTTAATTTCTATGTACATATGAAAACTAGAACAAGAAAAGAAATATAGTCTTAAAGCAAACCAGCCGTGGAATAATTTTCTCAATTGCTTTGAAATGACATAAGAATTGATATTCCTTTCCATTGGAAACATTTAAAAATGTTTATCATTTATTATAATTCAAATATAAAGCAAGAGTAATTTAATATAATCATTATAAATATCATAAAATAGAATAACAAACCAGTCCCAATATATTACCTACCCATCATTATTCTTAATTCCTAATCATTACCTAAATATCTTAAACAATCTAAATAGTCACGTCTTTAATATAAACGTAAATATTCTATACTTTTTACTTAACATTTTCCAGAGGCTTGTATTCATGTTTCTAAGAAAGGTTCACAGCAGTTAAAAGATGCTTTTGTGAAATTAATGTGATACATTTTGTTGTTGTTGTTGTTGTTTTTTGAAAGGCCTGGGCATTATCCCTAAGCCTTTTTATCTTCAAGGAGAGCAATCTACAACTTGAGGCACAGAGCTAATTCATGTTTTTAGTGGTTAATTGGAGATAAGAATCTAAAAAGTACTTTTCTGTCTGGGCAACTTTCAAACACATTTCTAAGATCTCATTACCGAGAATAGGTCGAATTATAAGAGTGAGTCACTGCATAGCTAGCAAGATCAATAGAAAGCCCACGGATTGGGAGAAGATCTTTACTAGCCATACAACGGACAAGGGTCTCATATCTAAAATATACTTGGAACTCAAAAAATTTAACCCCCCAACAACAAATCCTCAAAGAAACAACTGCCTAATAAATAAGTGGGCGAAAGACTTAAAGAGAATGGCTTAAAGGATGGCCAATAGACACATGAAGAAATGTTCAACATCCCTAGCCATAAAAGAAATGCAAATCAAAACAACATTGAGATATCACCTCACTCCAGTTAGAACGGCAAAAATCAAGAACTCTAACAACAACAGATGCTGGAGGGGATGTGGACAGAAAGGAACCTTACTTCATTGTTGGTGGGAATGTAAACTTGTTCAACCACTTTGGAAAGCAGTATGGAGGTTCCTCAAAAGACTCCACATAGAGCTCCCCTATGAACCAGCAATCCCACTTTTGGGCATTTACCCTAATGTTTACAAACAAGACCACACTAAAGCTACCAGCACAACTATGTTTATTGCAGCATTATTTACCATAGCTAAGATATGGAACCAACCCAGATGCCCCTCAGTAGATGAATGGATCAAGAAAATGTGGTATATATACACAATGGAATTCTATGCCTCCATCAGAAAGAATGACATTGCCCCATTTGTTAGGAAATGGAAAAACTTGGAAAAAATTATATTAAGTGAAGTAAGCCAGGCCCAAAGAAACATAGGTCCCATGGTTTCCCTTATTTGTAATATCTAGTATATGTATGAGTCAAGCGGAAAAGGTCAGATAATGTGATGTCAGGAAAATGAACCCTTAGATGTGTATTTTAATGTTTTTTTTCTTTCATGCATGTGTTTCTAACACATTTATAAGATTATCTCTTTGTTGCTTTGTATGTCCCTCCCCCACAGTATAACCCTTGCTTTCACTATATTTGATGTCAGTATAACTTGTGGAGGAGATGGGGAAAAACCAGTTGTTTAAGGATACAGGTGGACCTGTTGCAACAATGAGAAGTACAAGTTGTCATGTCCAAAACGAACTTTACAACGTTGGTGGGGGGGGGCTGAGGGGGGGAGGAAGGAGAAGGATTGGGATTAGGGGGGGAGGGGGGAGGCTGGGAAGGGATGTGAAGGGTAAACAAAGGAGGAGGCTGCAATGCTTGGTAAGAAATGTACGCATTATCCTGCCCATGTAACTGTAACTCCTCTGTACAGTATGTTCACAAATAAAATTAAATTAAATTAAAAAAAAAAAAGAAGAAAAAAAAAAAGAGTGAGTCACTGGCACTTTTTGATGTACTTTTTATTTTAATTATGTTTTAAGATTTTTGTTTCACTATAGTGTACATCATTCTACCCATAAATTTAGATATGTATATATTTCCGATGACAATCTCTAAAAATGTCATTCTACACATAACATTTATATATATATATATACACATATATTTCTGAAGACGGACTCACTCTATTTTTTGCTACTATTTTTGACCTTTTACATTTCAAAGATATACAGTCTATTTTTCTAAAAGTTTCCTAGAATAAAATAAGTAATATTTCAATAGAAAGTAGAGCTTTTACTTTCAAGGGAATTTTAGATACACATATGGCTTTGTAGTAATATTTACATTATATTACTTGAAAAAGTTCTGTCCAAGCTCTTAAATATTTGTGTGTAGTGAAGGGAAGAGAGGAAGTTAATTCATACTGGTTAGGAATTAGCAATGCTTCAAAAATCTATTCCATAATTTGTTATAAATACATAGTCAAGCTACCTGATATGGTTTAGTTTTTTTTGTTTCTTTATTTGTTCAAAATTTTAATATGGATGCATGCACAGTGTTAACATTAAAAATATTAATCAAAAGACAAATAATAGCAAAACCATAGGCACATATAAGATTTTCATTAATTAGTACTTATGATGCCAATAATAATTTTGATGAAGATGATGATGATGACCACAGTGTAGCCTGACAATGATAAGGTGATTGAAAAGGAAAAAAACTTTACACTTCTTTGAAGCTAGTGTTCCCACATTGAATACATAGTTATAAACTGAATTGGATTACATACAACAACAAGAGGAGAGTTTCTATACCAAGAAATAAAATTACATTAATAAGTACAGACAGTAAAAACCCTAATGTTATTCCTGCAGTCTCTCTAATGTATACTCACTTTTCTTGCTGGTATTGTGTTCTTATAAATAAAATTTTTTACTTCCACATTTTGATGGACTAAGATATAGTGTTCAATTCAGTGTGATTAATTCAAATAACATTGTCTTATAGGTAATATTCAATAACAAATGTTTCCAATAATTTATTAAGAGTATGTCCTTCAGTACAGCTGTAAACACGTGACACAATTTACATAATACCACTTACATATCTGAAGTTACCACAAAATGACATAGGCCGTAGTGCCAGGAGTTAAAATTTATTTTTATTTCTGCATAAAACAACTTTTGACTTCATACCAACAAACTGAATTTGACTCTTTCCTTATTTGTAAGCTAAAGTGGAAAATGTAAGGACTCTTCACTTTTTTTTCTTGTTCTAGAAGTCAACAAATATTCTTCAATATTTCTGGTAGATTACATCCATTTACAGATGAGAAATGTAAGGCAAACTGTCAATGTAGTGAGTAAATAATGATACTAGAATTATTGTCTGGGCTCTTCACTCTGTGTGCTTACAAAGAGAGTAATTTGGTGATGGAGAGGACCAATATGAAAAGACTCTGGGGAAAAAAAGCATAATTTGTAAGCGGTTGTTTTAGGCCTAGGTTACCAGTGATGAATACTTGTAACAGGCTGGTGTCATGGGCATAAAAAGGAGTAAATAGAAATTGTATTAGTGACAGAAACTGAGAAAATCTTAATCATTCATCTTATCTAAGGGGAGGGTAAGAAAGGTAAAAAGAAAGGTAAGAAGAAATCTAAAATGCATCCACATCTCTGACTGGCAACTGTTAGTTATATTCTTGGTGAAAAGGACTACAGATGGAAAATATGGACTTAGAGGAAAAAACTCTCAGTTCTAAGGTTTATGTTAAAGAGATCCAAATATATGTCTGTTTAGACATCATCAAAATATCCACGACCTTGAATATGCAAAAGAATAATAAAATCGGGGGAATTATTAAAGTGAGGAGGAAAAGCAAAATTCTGACACGTGTGAGCAATGTGAGCACCAGTGTGGACAAGATTGGATGAAAGAGATAAATAAGGAAACAAGAAATAAACACAGATTTACAGAAGTAAAGGAAGGAAAGAATTTGCAGGAATATTTTGAAGGAAATATTCTATTTGGATTTGAAAAGTAAAAGGACATAGATAAGTTCAATAAGAACAGTGTTTTGGTGAAGTCATATTGATAAAATTTTGTGATATGAATGTGAAGCTATAAAATTTTGGATCCATGAATTCAACAGATCCTGTTGATTTTAAATGCTGGGAAGAAATGCTTTTATCCTGACCTTAGAAGAATTATACAGTTATAACTCTCATGAACTTTCCTTAGAGGTATTTTGTGAATATGTTTCAAGACTGTTTAGACAGGAGATTAGAGATTGAACTACAGCACAGACAAGCCTAATTTGTCCTACAGTTCCAATTAGTGATTCATGTATCCACATCAGTTTGGGATTTTATTGAAATATTGTTTGTATATCTTATCAGCCTAATCATCACAAATGTAGGACAAGTAACACCAAGTATTAGGTTAAACATACAGGTTTACTGATGTGACTGAAGACTCCTTGAATTGATTCTTCTTTATAACAGAAAATGCCTCAATAAACATTAACAAATCATAACTGCAATATACCTTATTGAAATCTAATTCTTGTTAGAAATATCTCCATGCTTAAGTAACCCTGTCAATCAACCTGCCACAAATTCTTTTTTTTTTTTTGGGGGGGGGGGTCCGGCCGTGGGGCCTGAACTCTGGGCCTGGGCGCTATCCCTCAGCTCTTCAGCTCAAGGCTAGCGCTCTATCACTTGAGCCACAGCACCACTTCTGGCTTTTTTCTTTTTGCTTATGTGGTACTGAGGAATCGAACCCAGGGCCTCATGCATGCAAGGCAAGCACTCTACCACTGAGCCACATTCCCAGCCCATGCCACAAATTCTTATATGTAGGAAGTGCTATAATAAACTTCACGCTTTTATTGAATGGAAGAGTTCAGACATTAACCTCACCATTTAATCCAAATCTTTCATTTTCTCATACACATTGGCAAATAGGAAAGAATTCTGATATAACAATAATACAATGGTGACTTGAATTAACACAACTTCTAGGATCTAGTATTAAATTGATTACTTACTAATTAGCTCCAAATTTTGTGGATATTTATATTTCTCCTGGGAAAACTAATGAGCTCCAAGCAAATGTCCCTAGGGGGGCTTTCACTTCTAATATCACTGTTTGTCTCAAACTGCTTTAAATTCTAAACCCTCTAATGTGGGCATAGGGTTATACTGTGCAATTTTTTCCTCAGAGAGTGAGTACTACCCTATTGTTTATCATAGACAAAGTACCTTGATACATACACTGGGTGTGTGCAAACAAGAAGTGGTAGTTGAACAATGTTCTTAGTAGTTTATAAAGATGAAATTGAAATAGAGAAACTATGAACTCAAAAGGAATGTGTAAAAAAGATAAAGGCACAAAGTAGAATGTGCCAAGGAAATGCTGAAGTATAATTTCAAATTACGTACTCACGTTTGAGGGTGTGTTCAACGTACAGCTTCAGACAATGCAGTTGGATATCTTGGGGGAAAAAAACTGCTTTAAACTATTTTGGGATAATTGTACAAGTAGAAGCCCCTAACTCTGACTCTAATCAGCCACAACATCTTCAACTTATGGACTATTTTCCAAGTGCAATGTGAGAAAAAGAGGGCTCATCACAATTAGTGTTCTGGTTGAAGTAATGGCAATCACATAACTTTTCTTATAAGTCTTTATTTTGGAGCATTAAAGTAGAAAAAAGCCAAGTAAATATTTTGCATGTACCTAAATTAAGTGGGACGTATTATATTGGTCTCCTTTTAACTGGGAAGTTATAGATTATTTCTTTTTATACTCTAACTTGGAACAATGATCTGCTGTCAGTTATTTCTTCTCTTCCTCTTCTTTTGCCCTTCCACTTACATAATTTTTATTTAAAGAGACATACTTGAACTTGCATTTCTAAATTCTTCAAAATTATCTGAATTTCTTCATATTTCTGGAAACCTCCTAAATCTTTCTCAAAGGAATATTTTGTCTCTACCATTTTTATCCTATATGATGTCTTCCTGCCTAACTCAGTGCAAGAAATACATTAGACTTATTCAGGTATCTCAACACTTGTCCCACCATCAAAAACTATCTTACTTAGAAATCGTGATTTTAGTATATCTGGGGAGGTGGCATCTGTCATTTTTGTATGACCCCAATGATACTTACATGAAATCATGATTTAAACCAATATGCCACTCAGAAGATGAACAAATCCATTAAACACACACATGGTGGAATTCTATGCTTCCAATTAATAAGGAAATGGAAAGACTTGAAAAAATCCTACTAAGAAAAATAAGCAAGACACAAAGAAACAGATTCCATGGTTTTCCTCATGTGTAATAATTAGGTATTGGCTAAGATAGTCCTAGCGGATGAGCAGAATGGCTCAATAGCTATGAATATATAACCATATAAGAGGATGCTGAGCAAAATGAACTCCTAGACATGGAAACAGAGGTTTTTCTTTGTGGTTATTGTTTTTACAGTACTATGTGATTTCTTTTAGGACAAAAGGCAAACCAATGCAATAGCAATACTCACAAGACAACATGTAGGATATTCACGTTACAACTTGTGAGGGATATTAGGGTGAAGTAAAAGTGTGA
The DNA here is from genome assembly GCF_019054845.1 of Dipodomys spectabilis. Taxonomy (NCBI): domain Eukaryota; kingdom Metazoa; phylum Chordata; class Mammalia; order Rodentia; family Heteromyidae; genus Dipodomys; species Dipodomys spectabilis. The sequence goes on from NW_024871103.1 coordinate 633,276, forward strand.
GAAAAATGAGGGAGGGCATAAAAAGTTCGACTTTTAGATGTTCACTACCTTACAATTACTGCAACACCTTCTATATACCACCTTGACAATAAAATTAAACTTAAAAATAAGCTACATAAAATATAATTTCACTATATTTCTATAGTAAATGATATTCTATGTGTACTACATTTTTTAAAAAAATGAACAATATTTGGCTTCTAATTTGAATTAATTGCCCCTTTCTTTTTCAGATGGTCATCAACTTGAATGCTATCAAACTATACAAACTTTTCAGAATATACTTGCCATTATTATTTTAAAAAACATTATTTTAATATTGTCTCATACTAAATAGATAATAGTTAAATTCTCTGAAAACTCCTAAATATTAAAACTGAATATTTGTTAAGAGGACAGAATATATGTGTTCTACTAACTACTCATTTTTAAATTCTGAGTATGCCATACCAGAGACATTTAAAACAGTGCCTGTATGCATTTTATGTAATTCTGCAAAAGATGCAATTTCCAATGGGGCATTACATATTTAAATGTCAACAGAGAAACTAGCCTCATTCTGGTAGAAGATAAAACTATGAAGTATCTATAATAATTAATTCCTCTAGAGTAAACATTTGTTCATCATAGTAAGCTATTATTTCAATGACAATCAATACCAAAATTTTATGCAGTAAAGTCATTCTAGCCCAAACAGTTTCCACCTTGTAAACTGCACCTTAAAATTCCCTAAATTCACAGCATGACTAGCTTATCACTATTGTGAAAAAATTCTACAATTCTGCTAATGTTATGCCCTTTTTATTTTTGAAAGAACACTACACTAAATTTTGCTGCATCGTTTTCCCTCAAGTGGTATTCTTGAGATCAGAAAACTTGAAAATATTATTTATACTTATCTTTTTGTCTACCATAGATATTCAATAGGGAAAGATCTGTATATTATGGTTCAAAGCCCACCCAGCCAGGAAGGTTCCTTAGATTCTTATGTCCAATAAACTGCTCAGGAAAAGCCAGACACAAGTAGCACTGAGATTCTAGTGGTAGAGCAGTATCCTTGAGCAAAAAACAGGCTCAGGGACAGTGCCCAGGCCCAGACGTCAAGCCCTAGGACAAACAAAACAACAAAAACAAAATGAAAACAAACCCCAAACCTAGTATTTTTCTAATTGTATACAGAGGTATATAATTAAGGAAATGTCTTCCTATGTTATGTACAGGTAGAAGAAAAAAGATTTCAAACAATAATTCTCTTCATACCATGTTACACAAAAGTCACAAAACATGGCTCTTTTTCTAAATTTATAAATTAATACCATCCATTTATTGTCAACATTTTCTAGATTATTCACATTATCATGTTATACATATACTGTTGGAATTATCTATAAACTAAGTCCTAATTACAACTCTCTTGAAAGAATATTCTAGACAAATAGAATGCCAGAATCATTTGTGAATTGGTAAATTAAAACTTCTACTTAAAAAGTATTTTGTAGTATCCTATAGAATATGAAATTACAAGCAAAAGATATTTATTTTAAATCTAAATTCTAATTTAGTAAGGTCTACAAAGTCCTACATTAGATAACTTTGCTGTTTCTCGTGGCTTAAGCTTTTGTATTCCTTCATTATTTCTTTGGAATCCAACAGAATGATGCTAAATTTTTAAAATTTTTGGTTCGGAATCATGACCGATTTTGCATCTAGAAGTATTCTGTAATGAAGAGAGCATTTAAAACATGACTGAGGATGATATATGAGTTGTATTTCAATAGGAAACTTGACTTTTCAAAACATGACAAAATTTGTGCAAACTTCCAACTGTGAATTCCTTTCTTGTTCTTTGGTTTGTTTTATTGAAACAAAATTATACTACCTAGTCCAGGGAAGGTATTACTATTTAATCCACTCTCTAATCTCCTGTATTAGTCTGAGTGCTAGAATTCCAGACTTGTATCGCATTGCCCTGCCATAGTTTGTTGGTTTATTTGATCGAGAAACATACTAGTAATTCTGAACTTCTCCGATGATCTTATCCACGACTGACTGTTCAAACTGTTTCTGTACAATTTTCAAAGGTGTTCTAACATTTGACACAGGATATGAACATTTTCAGATGCACCTGCAGGGGTATCTGATTCATTCTTCCATGGATCCGATCCCTTTAATAATTATTACTTGGCTCTTTTACTATCTCTGGTCACTACTTATGTAATAGTCTCATGCTTTTGGGGGGAAAGTTCACTTGACGACTTTCTAATATTAAAAATTATCACTTGATTCTAGTCTTACTCAGGACATATTTTCTATTGTTTTCTAACTTTTATACACATTTTGAGAATTGTTTCATATGTGTGTTTGCACATATAAGTGCTTCTGTGTGCATGTAAATGTTTGTATGTATGTATGCAAAAACCTCAGGCTATTATTCAGCACTCTTGTTCATAACTAGTATCCCATCACTTGAGCCATTCATCCAATGCAGCTTTTGGCTGGTTAATTATAGGTAGTGCTGCAAAGACTGTTCTGCCCAGGCTGGATGCAAACTGAACTTTCCAGACTCTTTTATATTCTTAGTTTTTTTTTTCCAGGAGTATGGTTTTAAACTACAAACATTTTTGTGAATGTAAAGTCTAACCTGTAGCCTAGATTTTTACCTCAAGAATTCATACAAAGATAGATGAACATACACATTACACATCCTGACTGTACACTGCTAGAAATGTGATCTTAAGCCTGGTACTGGTGGCTCAAAATTTTAATCCTAGTTACTCAGAAGGTTGAGATCTGAGGATTGCAGTTCAGATCAAGCACCAGTACGAAAGTTTTCTGAGGCATTTAACTCCAATTAACCACCAGAAAACTGGAATTGGCACTGTGGCTCAAATGGTAGAGTTCTAGCCTTGAGCTGAAGAGGGGAGGGACATCGCCCAGGCCCAGAGTTCAAGACCCACAACCATAAAAAAAAATCTGAAAAAGAAAAAGAAATGTGATCTTATCCACTAGCTCATTGCTACTATATTTCCTGCTCTCTCAACATTGCCTTTTTTTCCAGTTAAGTCCATGCTCTTATATCTGACTTGTTTTGGAACCAGAATTACTCTTCTGTTCTACTTTTTACAAATTTGCATGATTAGCTACCATGATTTAGATCTAGTAGAAAACAAGAGTGGCCTCATCCTTCATGTTCCACTTAGTAGTAATGCTTTCCCTACATCACTCCCATAGATCTACATAATGGCCTTGGATTTATTGTTTCAAAGTTGTCTTACTTGAAGAGTCTTCTATAGTGTATTGAACCATTATAATTAAGCACAAAACTTCTTTTTCTCCTATTATTCCTATTGTTTCTCCTACTGCTAACTTATGTACACTTGGGAAATAATGCACAAAACACACTCACAAAAATGTTTCTGAGAATATTCTTCCCACATAAAATTGATATTAATTACAGAGCACTTAGAAAATTTGAACTTAAAGCAGTCCAGGATGTTTTTTTCATGTTTTTTATTGTGAAAATGGTTTAAAGAGGGGCTAGAGTTACATAAGAAAGTTAATGAGTACATTATCTATCAAGCATTGTTACCTCCCCTTTGGTTTTTCTCCTACAATCCTTTTCCTCCCCACCAACCTAACTCCCTTCCTCAAGTTGTAAAGCTAATTTTCTACATAGTGCCATGTACAACTCATTGCTACAATAGGTCATACTGTATACTTGTTTAAGGATTTTGTTATTTCCCTTCCCCTCCCCACATTAGAAAAATGTATATGCAAGATGCAGGTCTCTGACAATAAATATAGTAAAAACAGGGGTTAAACCATGGAGGAAGAAAATAGAAGAGAAACAAAAAAATCACATACTACATGTTAGATACATTAAAAAAAATAACAAGCAAGAAAAAGCAAGTTGTGTCCCTATCTTGGGTTCCATTTCACTTAACATCATCTTATATGGCCATATGTACATGAATAAGGTTTTATAAGCCATGCAAATTCCGTATTTTCTCGTTATGAAGTTATCTCTGAAACACATGTTACCTCATGTCCAAAGATATAACTTGTGCTATTTCAATGAAGCCAGAAAATACTCATTTTACCTGGAGCAGCACCATAGATTGTTACTGGAACTAAGTGGAAAGAACTGTTATTGCAAGTGGAAACTGATCCCAAGAGAGGAATTGAACATAGAGAAATGACAATTTTCAAGGTAATTTGTGCTATCCTTTTATGGTACAAGAAAAGAATCCAAGGCCTGAAGGAAACTCTGTCCCTGACTTTGTCAAGTGTGTCTTTACTTATATAAAACTTGTCTGTAAACTTCTAGTTGAGAGTATAACAAAAGGAAACAATATGCCATTTGAAGGCCAGCATAGAATAAAAGGAAATAAATTTGTTTTAAAAGTGTTCTCCTGCAAAGAAACAAAGACTTGGGGGTTTTAAAGAGACTTATGCACGGATATTTCATTCCTGAGATAATTCTCCTGTTGCAGGAGTCAGTTACCTAATTCTTTAGTCTGGTCCTGAGTTCTCCATAGCAATAAGGATTCCAAAAAGCAGGATCCAGTGAGTACGATCAGCAAAAGGAGCCTCTTCTCAAACCAGTGCTTTAAGGGTAGTCTCAAAGAAATATGTGGTTTTTTTCATTTGCTTGTTTGTTTGTTTAGTTTGTGCTGGTTTGGGGGCTTGAACCCAGAGGGTGGACCCTGTCCCTGTACAATTGCCTTTCCTGTCCACCTGCCCCCAAAGCTAGTACTCTACTGCTTGAGCCTACGCTCCACTTCTGGCTTTTTTAGTATTTAATTACAGATAAGAGTTACACAGACTCTCCTGCCTGGGTTGGATTTGAACTGAAATAGTAATAAATCCAATTGACTTCAACTGTATGGACTTCTCTTTTGAATCAAGAAATATTAGATGAAGTTTATTATAAAGCTAATATTTGACAATTTTTAAAAGAAGAGAATATGTCCAGCAAAGAAACCATAACTTAAATAACTCAACAAAAATAGGTGCACTGAATCATTTTGGAATTATTTTTTCTACTTGGAAAGATTACTATTGACTTTGTGGTTCCTTTTGGGGAAACTTAAAGTCAAATTTGCACTTTTTTTGTTGGTCGTGGGTCTTTAACTCTGATACTGGACCTTGTCCATCAGTTCTTCAGCTCAAGTTGAACACTCTGCCACTTTTGGTACAGCACCACTTCTGGGTTTCATTTGGTTAATTAAAGATAAGAGTCTCATGGACTTTCCTGACCAGGCTGGTTTTGAACCACAATCCGGTGGTCTCAAATTTCTGAGTAGCTAGGATTACAGGTGTGAGCCACCAGCATCCGTCTTATATTTGCATTTATTTGCACTTATTGACACTATGTAGACAAAGAATGGAAATTTGAATCAAATGATGACATTGCAAGTTTTCAGAAAAATTGAGGTAGCAATAAATTTATCTCCTTTTCCATGTTGTTACATTAATGATTCATGTGTCATGGGACTCTTACATTAGCATCCTCTGCTGTCTGTATTTGTCAACTTAGTATCAGAAATTGTTCATAGAGAAATATAAAAGACTGAGATTTTTAGAAAGCAAAGGAGTTCAGGTAATAAAGTACAGCATAGAAGGATATACAACCTATCACACAGAGATTAAGAATTATCCTAATTACTGGAATGCTAAAGGCAATGAGGAATAATCCTAGTTGATGACTAGTTCTTTAATAACCAAAAATGGTTCACTAGAACATTTTGTGGTATAACTTAGTTATTATCATTTATTCCTTCCATCTGGAGTTATTCCTTCTCTTCTGTAAAAACTACTAATTAGCCTCTGCCTTTTTGGTGCCATGACTTACCAAAAAGATTTCCAAATCTCACTTATGCTACCCTTCTGATTGTGATTAGCAATGACCACCCAAAAGCCTGGAATCTTTGAATTTCCAGAATTAATCTTCACCTGACATCTAAGCACATTCTTGGCATTAATTGCTGTAATTTAATGAACAAAAGTTTTTGTGGTTTTTTTTTTTCAAAATTGTACACTAATATAGGTAAAGTACGTGAATTAGGGACTATTGTCTGGTATCAGTATGGAAGGAGCAATGGTATATTCCAAGTATGAGTTGTTTATTTTGCATTTACTAACTAAATGTTTGTTGTTGTTGTTGTTTTGCCAGGCCTGGGGCTTAAACCCAGTGATAGGGAATTATTCCTCAGCTTTTTTGTTGTTGTTGTTGTTGTTCAAGGCTAACCCTCTACCACTTGAGACACAGCACCATTTCCAGTGATTCTTTTTCTGTTTATGTTGTACTGATGAATTGAACCGAAGTTTTCATGCATGCTAATCAATCACCGTACTGTGAAGCCACATTCCCAGAGCCTTAAATGACTTTCTTAAGATGGCATTACTTTTTCATTCCGTAACTATGTATCATAATTTTAGCCAGAAATTTTTGCTAGAAAAGGTCATTGAACACAATACTGAGTCCAGTAAGGCTAGATGGACAATGAATAACCGTTACGGACTAGCCAGAGCACAGAGGGGCTTACCTCATGGAGCTAGAACAACAGACTGAGCGAGACAACTCCTGACCCACAGCCCACCACCAGAATGAGAGGGCCACATTGGTTCCAGCCACATGGGGATGCTGGGCCACCTCCTCCAGCACCCATTCAATAAGTTCTTGAGAGAGAGAGAGAGAGCGTGAGAGAGAGAGTGTCAGAATTACACTTAAGTCAGATGCTGGTGACTCAGGCCTATAATCCTAAGTACACAGGGAACTGAGATATGAGGACCATGGTTTATAGACAGCCTGGGCAGGAACATCTGTGAGACTCTTATCTCCAAAGAACCACCAGAAAACCGGAAGTGGCGCTATGACTCACGTAGTAGAGAGCTAACCTTGAGCTGAGGAGCTCGGGGACAGTGCACAGGCCCAGAGTTCAAGCCCCACGACTGACAAGAAGTGGACTTCCCACCACAAGAAGTGGACTGAATAGCACCCATTGTCCTAGGGAGCATGGCAGAGAAGTGAGGCCGAGCTTCCTGTCAGCTCTCTCTCTTTTTTTTTTATTATGAAGGTGATATTCCAAGGGGTGGGTCACAGTTACATAAGTAATAAGTACTTTTTTACAGTGTTACCACTTCCTCATTTTTTCCTGCTTCCCCCAACCCTGATATCCCATTTCCCCAAAGTTGTAAAGTTCATTTCTAACATAGTGTTTAGTGTATATCACTATTGCTTTGGTTAATTTTTGTCCGAACATTTCTGTGATTTCCCTTCCCTTCCCCAAATCAGATAAACTTGTATATAAGACAAAGGGTACAGCAATAAAAAAACAGTGACTACAGGGAATAAACCAAAATGGAAACAGTAAATAGAAATACATAAAAGCAGTTCACTATACAATCATCTTGTATCCATTTCTTGGAGCTCATTTCAATAAGCATCATTTTCTATGGTGACATGCATATAGCTATTGAGCTGTTGTGATCTTTTATAAGAATATCCTAGACATATTCTAGTTTTTTTAAATGAGTGAAAACATGTAGCCTATGATTCTTTAGGTGTGGCTTGTTTGACGTATTATGTTTTCCAAGTCTTTCCATTTCATTACAAATGGGGCAATGTCATTCTTTCTGATGGAAGCATAGAATTTTGTTGTGAATATATATGACATTTTCTTGATTGATTCATCTACTGAGGGGCATCTGTGTTGGTTCCATATCTTAGCTATGGTAAATAATGCTACAATTGACATAGTTGTGATAGTAACTTTAGTGTGGCCTTGTCTGTGGTCATTTGGGTAAATGTCCAGGAGTGGCATTGCTGGGTCATAGGGGAGATCTTCTGAGTAACCTTTATACTTCTTTATGGAGTATTTGAACAAGTATACTTTTCAACCAATAGTGCAGTAACATTCCCTTTTGGCTATATTCCCACCAGACCAGCATCTGTTATTAGTTTTCTTCATAATGGTCATCAAACTGGGGGGAGGTGGAATCTCAATGTTGCTTTTATTTGTATTTCTATTGCCAGAAATGTGGCATATTTCTTCATGTTTCAATTCACCTTTCATATTTCTTCTTCAGAGAGGTCTCTCTTTAAATCTTTAGCAAACTTATTAAGAGGGTTGTTTCTTTGAAGATTTGTTTTTGGGGGGAGTTAACATTTGGGGCTCTAAATATATTTGAGATGTAAGGCCATTGCCTGTTGCAGAGCAAGTAACTAACTTCTCCCAATCTGTGGGCTTTCTATTTATCTTTCTATCTATGTAAGTTCTCTTCTTAGATTTGGTGTCTGTCAAGTCTGTTAATTTATTGAAACAACCAATTCTGTTTTGTTGATCTTTTTATGTTTTAGTTTGTCTTTATTTAGTTATTTCTGATTTTTTTTATTTGTTTCTGTCTTCTGCTTTGGGTTAAGGCTTGTTCCTGTTTTCAAGGATTTTGAAGTATATAATTAAAATACAGACTTAAGATTTCCCCAATTGCTTGATGTAGGCATTTAGAGCTATAAATTTTCCTCTAAGTATTGCACTTACTGTTTTGAAGAGGAGTTGGTATTTTGTGTGTTCAATTTGTTAATTTTCAGAAACTTTCAGATTTTCATTCTAATGTATTCAGTGCCTCACTGGTCATTCAGCAATGTGTTGTTCAGTCTTCATGGGTTAGGGATTTTATTTTTTGCTTTAGCTTTTTAATTCTAAGTTTATTCTGTTGTGGTCTGACAAGATATGGGAATTCAAATAATTTTTCTTTCAATTTGGATAGAATTTCTATGTGACATAGGATATGTTCTATTTTGGAGATTCTTCCATGAGCTCCTGGGAAGAATGTGTATACTGATGCTGAATGTATATTCTGTAGATGTCTGTTAAGGCGAAGCGTTCAATGTAGTTATTTAGGTCTTCAGTTTCTTGGTTGTGTTTTTCCTGGATAACCTATCCATGCATTTCAATGATGTGTTGTGATGTGTTTTTAGGTTAAGTAGTATTTGGTTGATGAAGTGGGGTGCTCCAGGATTCAGGACATTGATACTTAGACTTGATATATATACCTAATGCAGATGTGCCTTTATCAATATATAATGTCTCTTCCTAGTAATTTTATTTTGAATTCTGTTTTATCTTATGTTAGTACTGTGGCCTGTTTATGGTGTTCATTTGCTTGAAAATTTTCCTTCCAGCCTTTCAGTTTGAGTATGTGTTTGTTTTTGTCAATAAAATGTGTCTCTTGTAGATACTACATGCGTGCGTCTTGTTTTATTATACTACTATTTCGTGTGTTTTTTATTTGGAAAGTTAATTCCATTGATATTGAGAGTTAAGACTGTGAAATATCTCATAAGTCCTGCCATGTTATTCACCTGTTGTTAGGCTCTGTGTCTAATCTACTCTTAATATATTTACCTTGTTCACTGGTAGGGAGCATTTTATATAACCAATTTCTGTTCTTCATGATCTTCTCTGTGTAGGATATATTTGATTAACTTCTATCCTGCTGATTTGGTGGAGATATATTGTTTCAAGTTTTCTTTGTCATAAAATATTTTTATATATCCTTTTAATGTAAAGGAGAGTTTGGCTTGGGACCATATTCACGGTTGGTAGTTGTTTGCCTTTAATGTTTGTCATATATCATGCGAGGCTCCCCTTTTTACCATATCAGCTAAGAAATTTGTATTTATTCTGATTGTATATCCTTTATAAATAATCAGTCTTTTCTCCTGACAGATTTAAGAATCCATTCATTGATGTCTAATGATCCTCTAATGGATTATGATGTGATGGTGGTTTGTTCTGTTCTGGTACACTCTGTTTGGTGTTCTAAAGGCTTCTCTTATCTGAATGAGCCTATCTCTTTGATTTCTCTGTGTTACAATTGGTTATTGTTTTAGGGCTTCTATCTCTTTATTAAAGCTTTATTTTAGGTCTTGTATGGATTTTCTTTACAACTTTTTATTGGGTGGGGACTTGGGAGGTATGTGTTTTAGCTGTGTCTTCTCTCATATCTATTAACTAGGCATCCATTTTTCCCTTAGACTCTCTTGCCTTCTCAGAATTTATTTTTCTTTGTGTTTGGAGTCTCCATGAATTATTTTGCTGATCTTTGCTTGGTCTCATCTTGTTCACAAATTTCCTTTTAGAGGTTTTGTATGTTTTCATTAATCACAATTTCCAGCAGTATTTGTAATGTATTTTGAAAACTATCTTCTAGGTAATTGATTGTTCTAATGCCTGTTTATTTACTGTGTGAATTATGTTACCTTGGCATGACTTTTGTCATATTTTTCTGATTTGTTCTGTCCATTTGAAGTATTTCTTGGCTTCAATTTGGGGGAACTATGATCTTCATAGGTGACTATCTATGTTCTTGGTTGATATGCCAAGTGTTACTTTGGTCTTCTGTTGTGATTTGCTTTTCTGGAATTAGGATTTTGTCTAGACCATTAAGTGTAGGAGAAGAGATCAGTAGTGAGACATGTTGTCAAATGAATACTAATGGTTCCAACGAAAGTTCCGACTATCCAGTGGTAAGGTGAATTATGTGTGTTTATATGTGAGTGTCTCTGTTCATGATTTTTTTTCTCACGTGGCCCTTTCATTTCCACACTGCAGTTGTGTTTTTGAATATGTTGGCCAACACAGTCACAGCAGTCATCTTCCTGGCTGGGTAACTTTTCATAGATTTCTGTTTTCTTGTGAAGACAGTATAAAATATTCTTTTGAATTGTGTATCCATATATAATTATACCTAACTTAGTGTGACACTCTAGAAATGGAGTACCTTCTAGGATTCTAAATCTCTGTTTCATTAGAGAAATCTAGGATAATTTTCTGTTGTTATTCTGTCACTGTTTATCCTCTTCCTCTGGTTCATTTATGATATTGTGGATTTTTGTCACATAATTTAGGATTTGTGATGGTTGTATCAAGTTATTTTTGTTTTTCTGTTTGTATTACTTTGAAATAGTGATTTCAGGCTTGTATGAAGAGACAGTAATAATATGAAATGTGAAGAGCTTAAAGCTTAAAGAGGCACAATGAAGGCCTAAGTAACTCCATTACAGGCTAGCAACCATCTTGTGAGGTATGAATTATGAAAATAACCATGGGTTGGACCCAGAAATGACACAAAAAGGAAATCAATTCCTGGACAACTGAGACATAAACAATCCTTGGGAAAGCCACAGGAATTTTCTCCAAATGCATTTACCAAACATTGGATGGCCATGCAGGACACAGTGACCCAGTGGCCAGACACTTCCTGTCAATCACACCTCAATAATATTAGCCAATCACATATGTATAGCTTAGTTTGCTTAAAATGTTAATCAATCAAGTAATTTCTCATGTAAATCTTCCTCAAAGTTGTTTGTTCAATACTCTAAAAACTGTGCTGTTTCTATGCTTTGGGTCTCTTAGTGTCATGGGTTACCGATTGCACAGAGTACCAGCCTGGAGCTTGCAAATAAAAGACTCCTTTGTTATTTGCATTGGTCGAGGTCTCTGGTGGTCTTCGGGTGGTTTTGAGTCTAAGTAAGACAAATGTAAGTTATTACATTGAAAGAAAGAGAGCAGACATTTTAACCTATTTGCTACAAGTAAATTAATATTAAACAAGGCTAATTAACTCTTATTTACTCTTCAGAGGTTGAGTATAGTACTATTGGATATATTGGAGGAAAAGACTTTAGACTGATTACAATTTATGCCTTTCACAGAAATTACTGGCTAACCATTCTTCTTCAGAAAGGCAAATGCTCCATTTTTTTCATATTAGTATCATAAAATCATAACATCTGCATGTTGAATTGTTTTCCTCTGCTAATTTCAATACCATTCTTCATCCATTAGGTATCTAGGGCTTGGAATGAACTGTTCCTTAAAATACCTATATTGCTTATATTGTGATATAAATCTCAGTAATATGAATATGAATTTATTTCTGAGTTTCATCTTGAGCTACATTCACATGTAATTTACGCAGTTTCAAGCAAGAAACCTATTTTACTCTTTTCTGTTCTTTAAACAATAAATCTATTATCTTTAGAAATACATTCTAAAGAAAATATGTTCTTTTATATTGTTTCAGTAAACATCATTTATTTCTAGTACTTTTACTGAAATAAATATAAAGTATGTCACATGGAGACAACCCCCCCTTATCACTTAAAGTATATCCTTGGGGACTATTTTATATATAAAAATAAAAAAGTACAATGCACATGTTTATACATGAATCATCTAATGGTTAAGTCAATTAGACACAAGAACAATCATACCACATCAAGTCTCAATTTACTTAAAGGCACATTGTTCATGAATATCACTCATTTTTAGAAAATAACTAGTCACAACAAAGTTTATATTTCAAATTTAAAAAATAAAAATTACACCCAGATTTGATGTGAATATCCTGTTTCCAGGAATACATTTATCCAGAAAACAAGGAAACAAAAATATAAGGGCTTGTCATATAGAAAGAAAGATGTAAAGCATACTGTCTTTCCTTAAGATGATACATACATGCAAATCTTGTCATTTATTCAAAGATACTATAGAAATTCATGAGCGGATTTGTGATCAGAAGTGATAAGTAAGCAAAGTAACTGGAAAACTGTATTTGTAAATAGTACTTTCAATATATGATGACGTTTTCAATAAATAAGCCTATAGATGATGATTTTGTATCTGCAACACACATCCAGTATTCTACATTTTAGACATACTTCCATTGTCTTCCCTAAGTTCTTGATCAATATTATTCTACTTTCATGATGTCAATTGCTACTAAAGTAACAAGGTGGGTGTTCTCTTGGTTTCCACATCCAATAAATTTTAGTATTTTGCAACGGTGTCTAAAGTCATGGAATTTGACTTGGATGTGAAGTTTGAGGATACTGTATTCAGGGTATTAATTGGCCTGTAGCAGCCAGGAACTTATTGTGAATACACAGACACACGGGATACTAAGAATTAGGGACTTGATCTCGGGGAAAGATAAAGGTCCAGGCAAGATCTTGAAGCTGAGATAAAGCAATGCAGCAAACATCAATCAACTATCATTACAAGGGAATGGAACTTATCTCTGATGTGTCTGGCTGGCTGCTGTGTGTGTGTGTACGTGTTTGTGTGTATGTGTGTGTGTGTGTGTGTGTGTGTGTGTGTGTGTGTGTGTGTATGTGTGTGTGTGTGTGTAGAGAATTTTAATGTGGCTTCTATATTTACAGTCCATAGAGCATTACTTGCTAAGGAGAAGGTGCCTTTACCAGAGCTCCGATACCACTGTCATCACTTTTTACTGCAAAAAAAACCACTTGCTTAATCTCTAATTAAAAAGAGAAAAATAAACTAACATCTTAGATGATTGTTTTGAAAATTAATTGGCAAATTGAAGGCCAAAGGGAGAAATTGGAGATTAATATAATCTTTTTCCTCTCTTCTGATTATTAAACCACCATAGCTGTGATTTTCAGGAATCTCCTGTAATGTACTTACTGCTGAATTATTAATATATTTAATAATATGAAACATATGATAGAGAAATAGATCAGCCAGCAAGCACAAAAAACTAGTGATAAGATCGAGCTTTTGAGCAGGGTTGCCACATCTTTTAGGAATGCAATTCCTTCATATGAATTTCAAATTTCATGGCTTTCCCTGTGTGATTAAATGGCAAGAAAGTACTGTAAAAACAAAAATTCCTGTTCAGCCAAGAAGAAAGTGCTATGTTCCCATCCTCATGTGGCAAATTTCCATTCCATAAAGAGTCTTTGTTAGAATGCTTTCATTTAATATACTTTAGCACATCATCCTTCCCTGTTGGAGACAGGAAAAAAGAAATTTGTTTGAATATTATCTCACGTAAGTTAGTGTGTACCGGCATGATTTGTATAATTACAGAAGTTTGTAATAAATATAAGTAGGGATCATGTCACAACTATAAAATATAATTAAAATCACATAAGACTAGAAGTCACAGAATTTTGTGCATGAAAACATACGTTAGATTAGTTGCAGAATTTCTATTTTGAGACAGACTTTATATTAAAGTATAAAGCACTTTACTAAGGGTTGAAACATTTTATTGAAAAATATATATTTCTTAGAGATATTTTGCTTCATATTTTAAGAAGAAAAATTGTCTCAAAGTAATTATTTTTTAAAATTTTTTCCCGTTTCCATGTGATTAACCTCCAAATTAGAAATCCAGATATTTAATTCAAATTAGCCAAAAATATTTATTGAGTGTAAGAACCTTCTGCTCTCTACATTCTTCACACTAACTTTACCAAATATGATGAGTCTGAAATAATCAGTCTCTTTGTGACCTGTGTTGATATTATTTACAGTGTGAGCAAAATGTTTAAAAAGTAGTATTTAGTTTAGCTTAATTGCTCTGAAGAGACAACAAATGATATAATCAAAGGCTAAAACTGAGTAGATTTAAAAGTTAGAATTCAGGAAATGTTTTTGACCACACTGGTTACTAACCATTATTAATCTTAACTGGAACATTGAGAATAACCATAAGCCTAAGTGTAAGTAGATTCTAAAATTAATAGCAATACTCTAGTTCACATTCATTCTAATTCTTACCTGGCTTAATATGAAATTTACCTTCAGGGGCTGGGAAGGTGGCTCAGTGGTAGAGCGCTTGCCTTGCATGCTCGAGGCCCTGGGTTCGATTCCACAGCACCACATAAGCAAAAAGAAAAAAGCCGGAAGTGGTGCTGTGGCTCAAGTGGTAGAGTGCTAGCCTTGAGCTGAAGAGCTAAGGGACAGCACCTAGGCCCAGAGTTCAGGCCCCACGACCTGACCCTCCCTCCCAAAAAAAAGAAATTTACCTTCAATTTGACCCTCAGTTTTTCTCTTACACTCTTACCCTAACCATGGCTAGAATCCTAACCATAACCTTGACACTAATGGTATCTCAAATCTAAAATTTATGAAAAATGCTTGTTTGTCTCATCCTAACTGAAATTCCACTTGTAATTCTTGAAATAAATTTCAGGTTTTCCTAAACCCTATAGAATTTCTCACTCTTAACTTTGAACCTATCTTGTTCCATAAGAGGAATCATTATACCCATTGATCTCAAATCCTAATATTATGAAATACATTGTATTTCCATTATCCCAGCTATTTCTGAATTCCTAGAACTTAAAATAAGTTCAGATTTATTTAACATTTAACCCATTCCTTATTTTTTCTTTTTGTTGTGTGTGCAGATTGGTTTCTGGGCCTGGGCAGGATCCCTGAGCACTAGGCAAGGGCAAGATCCCTGAGTTCTTTAGCTCAAGGTGTGCAATTTACCACTTGAGCCACAGCACCACTTTCAGGTTTTCTGGTGGTTAATTGGACATAAGAGTCTCACAGACTTTCTTGCCAGGGCTGGCTTTGAACTGCAGTCCTCAGAAATCAGATTCCTGAGCAGCTCTGATAATAGGTGCAAGCCACCAGTTTAACCAAATTCTTTACTCTTTCCTCAACCCCCTTTAACCAGAAACCTAATCCTAATCACAATCTGAGTTAACACCAAATGGTTAATGTAAGGAAAATTGTCTGGATTCTATTCAATCACACATTTTATTGCTTCTGCTTCTTAGTGAAAAACTAAATTTTACCCTAATCCTATCCTTCGCTAACCCTAACAAGAACTAAAACAGCAATTCACAATTTAAACCAAATAATATCTGAATGTTAAAAGCAACACAGACGTTGGTTTTCATTCATTCTAACTGTGATATCATTCATTCCCTTACGACCCAGTCATACCACTTCTAGGCATCTACCCTGAACAACAGGAACCAATATACAAGGACACGTGCACCTCCATGTTTATTGCAGCACTGTTCGCAATAGCTAGGATATGGAAACAACCTAGATGCCCCACCACAGATGAACGGATCCAAAAATTGTGGTATCTATACACAATGGAATATTATGCAGCCATTAGAAATGACAAAATAATGGCATTTGCAGGGAAATGGATGGAGCTAGAAGGAATCATGTTGAGCGAGGTAAGCCAAGAACGAAGAGACAAACGGTACATGGTCTCCCTGATAAGTGGATGCTAAGTCCATAAGGTTAGGTGATACGACAAAACTAACAGGACTTAAGAAACAAAGAACTCCCGGTCATCTGGTTGAACCACTACTAAATATCCCCATGCTGCTGATCACAAATATGGTATATAACATGTGAACACTGTTATATATTACAGACTGTGGTAGACAATTTGCTCCAGGGAAGTTAGAATGAACTTGTGACTTTGAAATTATGTAATCATTTAATCACAATCAAAAAAAAAAAAGAACCTCGGGGAAGGGAGGGAGGGAGGGGATGGTAGGGGGAAAACAATGGAGAGGGTAACAATGTTCAAGAGGAAGTGTACTCATTACCTCACTCATGTAACTGTAACCCTCTGTATAGTAGCTTTACAATAAAAAAAAAAAAAAAAAAAAAAACAAAAAACACTTTCTGAGCCGGGTGCAGGTGGCTCCCGCCTGTCATCCTAGCTACTCAGCAGGCTGAGATCTGAAGACCGCCAGCCCGGGCAGGAATGTCCACGAGACTCTCATCTCCAATAAACCACGAGAAAACCGGAGGTGGCGCTGTGGCTCAAGCGGTAGAGCGCTGGCCTCGAGCTGAAGAGCGCAGGGACAGCGTCCAGGCCCAGAGTTCAAGCCCCACGACCGATCAAAAAAAAGGTGTTTTTGTTTTTTTTTTAATGGACTTGAATGACTTGTGCTTGGACCCCGCTCCCCAAACTCCCCATGCGCGGGAGGTGCTGTGTTCAGGCTGATCCCGAACCCGCTGCAGGCTGGGGCAGAGGCCGGGCCCTGGCAACCCCACACCTCCTTCCAGCCTGGGGGCCGCCAGCCGGGTCCCCCAGGCTTGGTCAGGCTTCTCTCACTGGAGCTGCGAGTCCAGGCACCGATAGGCCAGGAGGGGCCCTGGGAGACCGGGGTCAAGGTCAGGGTGGTCAAGGATGTCTGGGAGGATGGAGAGGACGAAGAGGATGGGGAGGATGGGGAAGACATCCAGATGGACCGGCCCAGAGCCTCGCCCCCTCTGGGCGGGCCCTAGCTCGGTGATGGCCAATAAGAACACAGGGAGAGCTGCCACGCACTGCATATACAGGCTGCCTGGAACCCATGGAGCTGGAGGCTCACCAAGTGTTCAAGGCCAGCCTGGCTACATTGTAAAACTAAGGGAATGGAACAAGGAAGGTGAACAAATCCAGTCACTGGATTCCGTGTACACTATGTTAAACAATGAATTACGGGGCTGGGAAATGTGGCTCAGTAGTGGAGAGCTTGCCTCACATGCATGAAGTTCTGGGTACGAGTCCTGCAGTACCACATATACAGAAAAAGCTGGAAGTGGTGCTCTGTTTCAAGTGGCAGAGTGTTAGCAAAAGAAGCCCAGGGACAGAGCCAGGCCCTGAGTTCAAGCCCCAGGACTGGCACACACACACAAAAATCACAAGCAGGCATGAGTGGCTCATGCCTGTAATCCTAGATGCTCAGGAGGCTAAGGTTTGAGGTTTGTGGTTTGAGGATTGTTGGCCTGGGCAGGAAAATCCATGAAATTCTTTTTATGTCCATCATGGGGCTTGAACTCAGGGCCTGGGTGCTGTCCTGAGCTCTTTCACTCAAGCCTGGCACTCTACCACTTAAGCCACCAGGGTCACTTCTGGTTTTCTGGTGGTTTATTAGAGATAAGTGTCACAGACTTTTCTGACTATGGCTGGCTTCAAACCGCAATTCTCAGATCTCAGCCTCCTGAGTAGCTAGGATTACAGGTGTGAGCCACCTATACCCAGCCCCATGAGATTCTAATTTCCAATTAACCACCAAAAATCTGGAAATGGCACTGTGACTCAAGTGGTAGAGCATTACATAATATCTCAGGGACAGCACCCAGGCTCTGAGTTCAAACCCTAGGTCAGGGACCAAAATATTAAAATTTAAAAGTGATGAAAATTAGAGTTAGATATGTTACTTATTGGGAAATGATGTAGCATATACAAAAGGCCCAGGTCTTAATATTTGGTCTGCACTGAAAAAAATGTTTATATATATTATATGTGTGTGTTTGTGTGTGTGTGTGTGTGTGTGTGTGTGTGTGTGTATACCTATACAAACATGCAATTTAAACTGAGCATGAATCTGATACATTCGGCAAAATCCAGACTGGGAAATTTGAAAGGACATACAAGTGTATTTCTTTAACAAACCAAGAACATTGGGAATGAGCAGAGTATAGACAGGCCTCCAGATGAAGAGACATAAATGGTTGCAGTGTGCAGACTTTCCTGGTTTGCGAAGATTACATGATATAACCCAGGCAGACATCTCATTTGGGGAACTTGCAGAGTAGTTCGCAATGATTATTTGGCAGAAAGAAACTCTTTTGTATTTTTTTTTTTTTGTCAGTCTTGGAGCTTGAACTCTGGGCCTGGGCGCTGTCCCTCAGCTCTTCAGCTCAAGGCGAGTGCTCTACCACTTGAGCCACAGCACCACTTCCGGTTTTCTGGTGGTTTATTGGAGATAAGAGTTTCACAGACTTCCCTGCCCGGGCTGGCTTTGAACTGTGATCCTCAGATCTCAGCCTCCTGAGTAGCTAGGATTACAGGCATGAGCCACCGGCACCGGCTACTCTTCTGTATTTTTACCTCTTCAAGATGCAGATACCATGTAGTGAAGAATGAAAGTATAAATAAATGAAACATTATAAATTATATAATGAAATAATATAAAAAAAAATAAAAAAAATAAAATACATTGCAGTTTTACACAATACCTTACATCTTTTTCTCATCCAAACCCCATCTCTACTTGGAACACCTTGTTGAATCCTAAACCTACAGATAACTGAATCAAAATGTTAATAGCAAGCCTCTATTTCACATTTATCCCAACTCTTGCTAGGTATGTAGGTCTAAATTTTACTTGCATTTTGAACCTAAAGTTTTTAAAGTGTTTTCCTATTTCCTGTCAGGTTTTATTTTACATTTTTTAAAATTTCAGTTATTGTAAAAGAGGCTGACAGAGGGATTATGGTTATATGTGTAAAGTAATGAGTACACTTCTTGTTGAACATTGTTACTCTCTTCTTTGTTGTTCTCCCACTATAACTTCCCTCTGCCACCTCTCTCACTCCTCTTTCTCAATGGTGTAAAGTTCATTTTCAATATAGTGTGTTGAGTATCATTGTTGCAATGGGTCATCTTGTGTTGAACCTAAATTTTCTTTTTCCCTAACCCTAATTCTAATTCTGTCTGGTATCCTAATCCTAACCATAATAATAACAATAGCCCAATTCAGAAGATAAGAAAAAATATTAAAGTTTTTATTCATCCTGTTGATTCACTGTACATATTGAATTAAGTTGCAGTTCACCTTAAATCTTCCAAATTAGATTATATGTGCATATTTAAAGATGTAATTTTATGTGAAAAACAGAAATCTTTGGAGGAAGGAGTAATGAAAAGGAAATAGAGGGAGTATAATCAAATGCTTTAAATATATTTTGGAAAGAGCATAAGGAAACTGCCACTTCTGATAATTAATAACCATTAACAAAATAACTAAAAATTAATAAGTAAATAACACACTGCCATCTAGTGTTCTTTAAGAGAGCCATAATATGTCTTGTGAATAAAATACTTGTGTGAAATAAACTTTGTTCATGCATAATTCATATTGGCATTGGCCAATTATTTAACTTAATCAATAAAAATATATCAAATAAAATTCCATGATAAAAATATAAATCAGTTAGTAATTGTTTGAGAGAAAGTAGTCATGTGCTGCTGAGAAAAACGTGTATTCTTATGCTGCTGGGTGAAATATTTGGTAGATGTCTCTTAAATCTAGTTGATCTATGCAGCTGTTTAGATCTGCGGTTTCTCTGTTGAGTTTTTGCCGAGTTGATCTATCTAGTGGGGAGAGTGGTGTGTTAAAATCCCTAACAATTAATGTCTTTGGATCTATGTGGGATTTGAAGGAAAGTAGTGTTTCTTGGATAAATTTGGGTGCTCCATTGTTTGGCGAATAGATATTTAGAATTGTAATATCCTCCTGAAGGAGAGATCCCTTAATTAGTATGTAGTGTTATCTCTTCTCACCAATTTTAATCTGAAGCCTATTTTATCTGATATTAGGATTGCAACTCCCGTCTGTTTTGGGGGTCCGTTTGCTTGGTAGATTTTGCTCCAGCCTTTAACATTGAAAATGTGTTTGTTTTTACGGGCAAGTTGTGACTCCTGAAGGCAGCAGATAGAAGGATTTTGTTTTTAAATCCAACTAGACAGTCTATGATGCTTAATTGGAGAGTTAAGTCCGTTAATGTTAAGAGATAGGACTGAGAGGTATTTGGGAGTTCCTGCCATTTTATCCACCTTCTTGGGGGCTGCAAAAACTGGGTTCTTCCTATGTTTCTTGGATTCTCAGTTTGGGTGCAGTTTCTTGGCCTTTATTGTGGTCTTGTTGGTTTTCTATGTGTAGGACGTCTTTAAGAATCTTTAGTAGGGCTGCTTTGGTGGAGATGTATTGTTTCAATTTTTCTTTGCTATGGAAGGTTTTTATTTGGCCTTCAGTTATGAAGGAGAGTTTAGCTGGGTACAGTATTCTTGGTTGATAGTTGTTTGATTTTACGGCTTGGCATACATCATTCCAGGCTCTTCTTGCTCTGATTGTCTCTGCTGAGAAATCTGAGGTGATTCTAATTGGTTTCCCTGTATAGGTGATTACCCTTTTCTCCTTGACAGCTTTAAGGATCTTTTCCATAGTCTGAGTTGATCCTGTGTGGATTATAATGTGACGGTGGGATGTCCTATTGTCCTATTCTGATCTGGTCAATTTGGAGTTCTAAAAGCTTCTTGTATCTGAATAGGCCTATCTTTTTGCATGTTTGGGACGTTTTCTGCTAGGATCCTGTTAAACAAATTTCCTAGAACGTTACCTTCTGGTTCTAGGTGCACCTCTACACACATTATCCTTAGATTAGGCCTTCTGATGGTGTCCTCCAAGTGTTGGATAGATCTATCGTATTTCTTGGACTTGTCTTGGATGCTTGTGTGTTCTTTCTCTATAATATCTAGGCTGTCTTCAGTCCCCCAGATTTGATCTTCTGCATGGTCTAACCTGCTGTCAAGACTTTCCTCTTTGTTTCTTACTTCTTTTCCTTCTATTTGGTCAGCTAAGAAAAGTCCAGGACCAGATGGTTTTACAGCAGAATTTTTCAAGGCCATCAAAGCAGAACTCACACCAATACTCCTAAAATCTTCAATGAAATTGAAAGAGAAAGTTCATTACTGAACACATTCTATGAAACCATCAAAACCCTCATCCCAAAACCAGGCCTGGACTCATCAAAGAAAGAGAACTATAGACCCATTTCTTTGGTAAACATTGATGCAAAACTTCTCAACAAAATTTTGGCCAATCGACTTCAATAATTGATCCAAAAAATCATACACCAAGATCAAACATGATTCATTTCAGTGATGCAAAGCTGGGTCAATATATGCAAATCAATTAATATTATTCATCATATCAACAGGAGCAAGGATAAGAATCACATGGTTATCTCAATAGATGCAGAAAAAGCATTCGACAAGATCCAACACCCCTTTATGATGAAGGTTTTGGAAAAATTAGGAATCCATGGAACATTCCTCAATACAATAAAGGCTGTATATGACAAACCTACAGCCAGCATTATACTTAATGGTGAAAAACTAAAGCCATTTCCTCTTAATTCAGGAACAATACAAGGATGTCCACTCTCTCCACTTCTCTTCAATCTAGTAATAGAATGCCTAGCTACAGCAATAAGACAAGAAGCAAACATAAAGGGGATCCAAATAAGGAAAAAAATAAAACTCTCCCTTTTTGCAGATGACATGATCTTATATTTAAATAATCCCATAGACTCCACTCCCAAATTACTCACGGTAATTCAAAACTTTGGCAAAGTAGCAGGGTATAAAATTGACCCTCAAAAATCGATGGCTTTTCTGTATGCCAAAAATGAGAAAAGTGTGGCTGAAATTAGGAAAGTAACTCCATTTGTAATAGCCCCTCAAAAAATAAAATACCTAGGAATCAACTTAACCACAGAAGTGAAGGACTTCTATGATGAAAACTTTAAAAACTTGAAAAAGGCAATCAAAACAGAACCTAGAAAATGGCAAAACCTCCCATGCTCCTGGATTGGAAAGATAAACATCGTGAAAATGGCAATACTTCCTAAGGCTATCTACAAATTCAATGCGATACCTATCAAAATTCCAACTTCATTCTTCAAGGAAATAGAAGAGGCAATCCAAAAATTCATATGGAACAATAAAAGACCCCGAGTAGAAAAACGCTCCTCAACGGAAAGAACACTGCTGGTGGAATATCAGTACCAAATTTCAAACTCTACTATAAGGCCATAGTAATCAATACAGCTTGGTATTGGCATAAGAACAGACCTCACGACCAATGGAATAGAATTGAAAACCGAGAAATGAACCTACAGACCTATAGCCAACTAATCTTTGATAAGGGAGCTAAAATAAGAGAATGGAAGAAAGATAGCCTCTTCAGTAAATGGTGCTGGAAAAATTGGTTAACTACGTGTAGAAAACGAAAGCTAGATCCTTATATATCACCCTGCTCCAGAATCAACTCCAAATGGATCAAAGACCTCGGAGTCAAAGCAGACATTCTGAAAACATTAAATGTTGGAATAGGAGAAACCCTTGGTCTCTTTGGCACAGGCCGAAATTTTCTTAATAGAGACCCGGAAACATAACAAATCAAAGAAAGGTTGGACAAATAGGATTGCATGAAGTTGCAGAGCTTCTGCATGGCAAAGGACATAGCTAGCAAGATCAACAGAAAGCCCATAGATTGGGAGATGATCTTCACTAGCCATACAACGGACAAGGGTCTCATATCTAAAATATACTTGGAACTCAAGAAATTAAATTCCTCAACAACAAATCCTCAAAGAAACAACTGCCCAATAAATAAGTGGGCTAAAGACTTGAAGAGAAACTTCTCTGTAGAAGAAAGAAGGATAGCCAATAAACACATGAAGAAATGCTCAACGTCCCTAGCCATAAAAGAAATGCAAATCAAAACAACATTAAGATACCACCTCACCCCAGTTAGAATGGCTATAATCAAGAACTCTAACAACAACAGAAGCTGGAGGGGATATGGACAGAAGGCAACCTTACTTCATTGTTAGTGGGAGTGTAAACTTGTTCAACCACTTTGAAAAGCAGTATGGAGGTTCCTGAAAAGATTTCACATAGAACTTCCCTATGACCCCGCAATCCCACTTTTGGGCATTTACCCAAATGTTTACAAACAAGACCACACTAAAGCTACCAGCACAACCATGTTTATTGCAGTATTATTTACCATAGCTAAGATATGGAACCAACCCAGATGCCCCTCAGTAGATGAATGGATAAAGAAAATGTGGTATATATACACAATGGAATTCTATGCCTCCATCAGAAAGAATGACATTGCCCCATTTGTTAGGAAATGGAAAGGCTTGGAAAAAATTATATTACGTGAAGTAAGCCAAACCCAAAGAAACATAGGTCCCATGGTTTCCCTTATTTGCAATATCTAGTATATGTATGAGTAAAGCAGAAAAGGTCAGATAATGTGATGTTAGGAAAATGAACCCTTAGGTATGTATTTAAATGTTTTTTCTTTCATGCATTTGTTTCTAACGTATTTGTAAGATTATTTCTTTGTTGCTTTGTATGTCCCTCCCCCACAGTATAACCCCTGCTTTCAGTATATTTGATGTCGGTATAATTTGTGGAGGAGATGGGGAAAAACAATTCGTTTAAGGATACAGGTGGCCCCGTTGCAACTATGAGAAGTACAAGTTGTCATGTCGAAAACGAACTCTACAACTTTAGTGCAGGGGCGGGGGATTGGTTGGGGGGGAAGGCTGTGAAGGGATGTGAAGGGTAAACAAAGGAGGATGCTTAAATGCTGGATAAGAAATGTACTCATTATCTTGCCCATGTATTTGTAACCCCTCTGTAGATTACGTTCACAAAAAATAAAAATTGAAATTAAAAAAAAGAAAAAGTAGTCATGACTTTTAATAAACTAAATTTCTAGTTCCCTACAAAGCAATGATTTAGGTTTACTAATCTAGTATTTCTAGTAAGTGTAGAGAACATGATTGGCATACAAATCAGCTAAATGTACATCTTCTTTCTTGAATGGGTGATGTTTGAAACATTTTCTTTTATTCAAATGAATGCTTATATTTACTTTTCAAAATAAATGCAATTTTATCTCCTTTTATCTCCTTGCAATTAAATGTATTACTATATTCAGGTACTTAAAAGCTAAATTTTCTATGTTTGTTATGTAACCCTACATATTCAGAATGACATGTTTTTTCTATTCGTAAATGTCTAACCTCTGGAATTTTTGCATCAGTAACATAAATTATCTAATAAAGTTGTTGTGAAGGCTCCAGTAAACAGTGTGGTCAAAAATATTTCCTGAATTGTAAATTTTAAATCTAATCCTTTTTTGGTTTTGATTATGTCATTCATTGTCTCTTCAAAGCAATTAAACTAAAATAAATACTACTTTTTAAACCTTTAACTCACATTGTAAATAATATTAACATACTTCACACAGAGTCTAATTATTTCAAACATCATATTTGATGATCTTCATGTGAAGATTATGGAGAGTAGAAGGTCCTTATACTCAATAATATTTTTGTTTAAATTAAATCAAATCATTTATCTGGATTTCTAATTTGGAGATTAATCACATGGAAACAGGAAAATAATAAGAAAAATGATTACTTCGGGAGCATTTTCTTCTTAAAATTATGCAGCAAAAATATCTTAAAATATCTTAAATATATATTAAATATATTATATGTGTTAAATATATTAAAATATATTTTTAATAAGATGTTTCAATCCTTAGGTAAAGTGCATTATTCTTTAATATAAAGTTTATCTCAAAATAGAAATTGGGCAACTAATCTAATATACGTTTTCATGAACAAAATGCTGTGACTTCTAGTTTTGTTATATAATTTTAATTATATTTTTAGTTGTGACATGATTCCTATTTACACTTAATACTAACTTCTGTAAGCATACAAATCATGCCTGTACACACTAACTTATGTAAGATAATATTCAAAAAAAATCATCTTTTTCCTGTCTCCAAAAGGGAAGGGTGAGGGGCTGAAATATATTAAATAAAAGCATTCTAAAAGAGATTCTTTATGAAATGGAAATTTGTAACGTGAGGATGGGATCATGAGCTCGTTCTACTTGGCTAACAGGAATTCTCATTTCTACAGTAATTTCTAACCAATTAGTCACACACGGTATTCCACAAAATTTGAAGTTCATATGAAGGAATTACATTCCTAAAAGATGTGACAACCCTGCTCAAAAGTTCAGTCTCATCACTAGTTCTTTGTATTTGCTGGCTGATCTAATTCTCTATCATATATTTCATGTTATTAAGCATATTAGTAATTCAGCTGTAAGTACATAGTAGGAGACTCCTGAAATCACAGTTATTGCTGGGTAATATGCAAGAGAGAGGAAAAAGATTATATTAATCTCCAATTCCTCCCTTTGGCCTTCAATATACCAATTAATTCTCAAAGCAATCATTTAAGATGTTAGTTTATTTTTCTCTTTTTAAGTACAGATTAAGCAAGTGTTTTTCTCAGTAAAAAGGGATGAAAGGTATCAGAGCTCTGATATGAGCACCTTCTCTTTAACAAGTAATGCTCTATGGGCTATAAATATGGAAGCCACACTAAAATTTACTCTCGACACACACAGACACAGACACAGACACACACAGACACACCACACACAAACACATACACACCCAGCTGCCACCAAGACACATCAGAGATCAGTTCAGTTCCTTTGTAAAGATAGTTGATTGATGTTTGTTCCATTGGTTTTTCTTTTCTTGAAGATCTTGCCTGGACCTAAACGTTTCTCTGAAATCAAGTCCCTTGCTCTTAGTATACTGTTTCTATATATTCATAGTTTGTTCCTGGCTGCTTCAGGCCAATTAACAGTATCCTGAATACAGTAGCTTTAATCTTGACATTCAAGTCAAACTCCATGAATTCATCCTACTATTCCAAAATACTAAAATTTATTGGGTCTACAAACCAAAATATACCCACCTTGTTATATTATTAAGAATTGACATCATGAAAGTAGAAGAATATTGATCAGGAACTGAGGTAAGAGAACAGGAGTGTGAGGGAAAACGTAGAACACTGGATGTGTTTTAGAGATACAGAATCATCTTCTGTAGACTCATTTTTTGTAAACTTGTGATCTTATAGTGAAGTTTCAATCTACATATACAGTTTTCCAGTTGCTTTGCTTACTTGTCACTTCTGATCACAAATTCTCTTATGAATTGCTATAGTATCTTCGAATGCAAATATTTATCATCTTAAGGAAAGACAGTCTGTTTCTACATGTGTCTTTCTATGTGAAAAATTATTATTTTTTGTTTCTCTACTGAAAAAATGTATTCTTGGAAACAGGATATTGACAACAAACCTGGTGGTAATTTTCACTTTTTAAGTTTGAAATGTAATATAAACTTTGTTGTGACTAGTCATTTTTTAAAAAATCAGTGATATTCATGAACACTAAGATTTTTCGTGCCTTTAAGTAAATTGAGACTTGATGTGTTATGGTAGTTCTTGTTTCTAATTGACTCAACAATTAGATGATTCATGTATAAACATGTGCATTGCACTGTTCTATTTTTATTTTTTATTTTTAAGTTTAATTTTTATTTTTTGTGAACATACTGTACAGAGGGGTTACAATTACATGGGCAAGATAATGAGTATATTTCTTATCAAGCATTGAAACCTACTCCTTTGTTTACCCTTCACATCCCTTCCCAGACTCCCCCCTCGCCCCCCACCCAATTCTCTCCCTACCTCCCGCACCAAAGTTGTAAAGTTTGTTTTCGACATGACAACTTGTTCTTCTCATTGTTGCAACGGGTCCACCTGTATCCTTAAACGACTTGTTTTTCTCCATCTCTTCCACAAATTTTATTTTTATTTTTATATATAAAATAGTCCCCAAGGATTTATTTTAAAGTGATAAGGGGGGCTAGTATTCATGTTCCATACTTTATATTTATTTCAGTAAAAGTACTGGAAATACATGATGTTTACTGGAGCAATATAAAAGGTGAGAACATATTTCTAAAGAGAATGATTGATTAAAACAGAAAAGGATAAAATTGTCAGGTTTTTTGCTTGAGACTGCATAAATTTCATATGAATGTAGCTTAAGACGAGACTCAGAGGAAAATTCATATTAGTATTACTTTTCTGCTTGATTCAAACCTATACTAGTTATTGCAATAAGGGAAATGGTATTTCACAATAAAAAATCTATAAGGAAAAAATATTACTGAGATTTATATCACATCAAAAGCAGTATAGTTATTTTAAGGAATTGGTCATTCAAAGCCCTAGATACTTAATGGATGAAGAATAGAATTGAAAATAGCAGAGAAAAACAATTCAACATGCAGATATTATGATTTTATATTAATATGAAAGACATGGAGCTTTTGCCTTTCTGAAGAAAATAGTTTAGCCAGTAATATCAATGTAAGGCATCCGTTGTAATGAGTCTAAAGTCTTTTCCTCCAAGATATCCAAGAGTACTATATTCATCCTCTGAAGAGTAAAGACGTAATTATATTAATTAGCTTTGCTTAATATTAATTTACTTGTAGTAAATAGGTTAAAGTGTCTGCTATCTTTCTTTCCATGTAATAACATACATTTAATATTATTACTGTCTCTTCATACAAGCCTGAAATCACTATATCAAATTAACATAAACAAAAAACAAAAATAACCTGATACCACCATCACAAATCTTAATTATGTGGAAAAAAATCAACAATGAATAAAATAAATCTGAGGACGAGGAAAATCAATGGCACAATAACAACAGAAAATTACCCTAGCTCTCTCTAATGAAACAGATCTTTAGAGTCCTACAGGGTACTCCACTTCTAGAGGGTCACACCAAGTCAACTATAATTACTTATAGATATACAATTCAAAAGAAGATTTTATATGTCTTCCAAGCAAACAGAAATCTTTGAAAATGTGCCCAGCCAGGCAGGTGCCTGCTGTGAAGGTGGTGGCCAACATATTCAAAATACAGCTGCAGTGTGGAAATAAAAGGTCCACATGGGAAAAAAGGAGGAACAGAAGTGTACAACGGAGACAGCCAAATCCATACTCAGAGACAATTGAAGATATCACTGTACAACCCGAACTGTAACTGGAACCACAAGTATTAACATCACAACATCTTCCCACAATTGATTTCCACTCCTACACTTAATGATCTAAACAAAAACCTAATTCCAGAAAAACAAATCAAAACAGAAGATCAAACCAACACCTAGCAATTCAACCAAGAACATAAAGAGTCACCTATTAAGATCATAGATGCCCCAAAAGAAATCCCCCAAGTGAACAAAACTAATCAGAAAAATACAAGAAAAAGATGTATTATAATTCACACAGTAAATAACCACGCATTAGAACAGAAAATTAAGGACGTAGAAGACAGTTTTCAAAATTCATTACAAATACTGCTGAAAAATGTGATTAATGAAAAGATACAAAACCTCTACAAGGAAATTTGTGAACAAGATAAGACCAACTATAGATTAGCAAAATAACTCATGGAGACTACAAACAGAAATAAATTCTGAAAATGCAAGGGAGTCCAAGGAAAAAATGGATGCCTAGTTAAAAGATATAAGAGAAGACACAGCTATAAAAACAACCCTTCCAACCGCGCTCCCCCAAGCCCAAAAAAGATGTAAGGAAAGTCCATACCAGACCTAAAACAAAGCTTTAATAAAGAGATAGAAGCCATAAAAAATGACCAATTAGAAGACAGGAAAATCAAAAACAAAGTAGAATATCTTCACAGCAAATAGATGACCTAGAAGGTAATCTCAGGGGTCAAAGACCAAATAGGTCTAATAGGAAAGAGGAAGTAATAATTTAGAACAAATCCAAAGAATAAGAAATGATCTTGCCAGAACTTCAAGACTGAGAAGATCAAATTTAGGGAAGATTGGTATCAAGAAGAACAGGACACTAAATTGATGGGAAACATATTACAGAATTCTAGCAAAGAACATTGCAAACATCCAAAGAGATAGATTGATTCGGGGAAGAGAAGCCTTTAGAACACCAAGCAGAGAATTCTAGAAAAGAACAACCCCCCAGCACATCATAATCCATTAGAGGATCATCAGAAATCAAGGAAAGGATTCTTAAAGCTGCCAAAGAGAAAAGATTGATTATTTATAAAGGATATGCAGTCAGAATAACTACAGATTTCTTAGCTGATATGGTAAAAAAAGAAGAGGCCAGCATGATATATAACAAACATTAAGGGCAAACAACTATGAACCATGAATATGGTCCCAAGCCAAATATTCCTTTACAAATAAAGGATATATAAAAATATTTCATGACAAAGAAAACTAGAAACAATGTATCTCCACCAAATCAGCAGGATGGAAGTTAATCAAAGATATCCTCCACAGAAAAGATCAAGAAGAACAGGACGTGGTTATATGACATGCTTCCTAACAGAGAACAAGTTAAATATATTGAGTAGATGATTCACAGCTCCTAAGAGCTCCTAAGAGGACTCACCCAAACAGATAAAATTAGAGAGAAAAAAATGAGACCACACATAAATTAGCAAAATTGAGACTGTTATATGAGAGTACTTGAAAACCATATGCCAATCAACTGGAGAATCCTGGAGAAATTTATGCTTTCCTGTACTCTAACTGAACCAAGAAGTGATACATAAGAAGTAATGAAAATGAAATTTCAATAAACAATTTCTCATAACAGAAAAATGTAGGACTCAATGGATTTACCATGAAATTAAGGCTTGCAAAGAACTTACAATACTCAGATATATATCTTCTTTGGAATAGAAAGGGAAATGGAATTATCAAACATATTCTATGAAGCTGGAATTAGACTCTTGCCCAAATCAGATAAAGACTCATCAAAGAAAGAGAACTATGAACCCAACTCTTTGATAAACATTGATAGAGAACTTCTCAATAAAATTCTCACCAACCAATTTCACAACTAACAAAAAAATTGTATGCTATGATCAAACAGTATTCATCCTAGGATACAAATGGATTCAATATACTTGTCAATAAACATAACAGACACCATCAGCAGAAGCAGGGAAAAGAACCACATGATCGTCTATATTGATGTAGAAATAGCTTTTAAAATTATCCAATACCCCTTTATGATTAAAAGGTCTGAGATGCTAGGAACACATGCAATTTTCCTCAGTATAATAGAGTATGTATATGACTAAGAGATAATAAGCACGCACCTAACAGTGGAGGCATGAAGACATTAAAATCAGGAATGAGAAAAAGCTGTCCACTCTCTCTACAACTGTTCAATATAGTACTGGATTTTCTAGCAAGGGCAATAGGCAAGAGCAAAACAAAAAGAGGATCCAAATAGGGAAGAAGTAAACTTATCCCTTTTCACAGATGAAATGATCCTGTATTTAAAGGACCCTATAGATTCTCAGTCAAGTTAGTAAAGGTGATGCTAACCTTCAGCAATGAAGCAGGGTATAAAACCCACAAGAATCAGTAGTTTTTCTGTGTTACCCACAATTAGAAGATCCAGGCTGAAATCCAAAAAACAACCACATATGTATTAACCTCAAAATCAAATCAAATTTAAGCAAAACAAAACAACAACAAAACTAGGAATTAATTAATTTAACTAAAAATGTGAAGGACCTCTACTGTGAAAACTTTAAAAATCTAAAAACGAAAAATTGAGGGAGATTCAAGGAAATGGAAAATATTTCAATGCTCCTGGTTGGAAGAATTAACATTGTGAAAATTGCAATACTGCCCCCAAACAATTGGCAATGCAATACCCATCAAAATCCCAACAATATTCTTCAATGCAGTAGAGAAAGTAATCCAAATTTAATATGGAATTGCAAAATTTCAGTTGATACAGAAGGCTTAGAAATGAACTCATGGGCATATAGTCATGTTACACACACACACACAATGCAACTCTATTCACCCATCAGAAAGAATGACTTATCACCAGTCTTAAGGACAATGAAAGGCTTGGGAAAATTATAATAAGAAAAAGGAATGCACACTCAGAGCAATATAGGTTTCATAGATTCATTCATTTATGGTAGCTCAAAAGTGCCTATATATCTACAAGTAAACAAGATAGATTCTACCTCGTCCCAGTTAAATGGCCATTATCAAGAAAATTAACAATAGCAAATGCTGACGTAGATGTAGCCAAATGGGAACTCTATTACATTGTTGGTGGGAAATTACACATGTTCAACCACTCTGGAATGCAGTATGCAGATTCCTCAATATTCTAAACATAGATCTCCCTTAAGACTCTGTAATTACCCACATGGACAGGAATACAATAAATAAAAAACTAACTCACATTAAATATACCAGCAAAACCATGTTCAGTGCCCAGAACCAGAGTTCAAGGACTGGAAAAAAAGTTACCACTGCTGGTATTTGTTTCCACAAATATGACCTTTTGACAAAAGATACCTAATCATTCTATTTTCAGCAGCTAGGACAAGTGGACCCATTGCAACAATGAGATATACAAGATGTTAAGTAGAAAAACAAAATTTACAAATTTGGCTCCGGGTGGGGGGGAGGGTCAGGAGGGGGGGATGGGAAGGGATAGTAAGGGGAAACAAAGGAGGAGGTAACAATGCTTGATAAGAAATGTACACATTACCTTACCTATGTAATTGTAACCCCTCTGTATGGTATTTTCCCAAAAATCACCTTAAAACATACTAAGGATATTTGTAAAGTATATAATGAAGGAAGAATTTTCATCCTTTACAAAAATCTATGCTAAACTATTGATACTTTACTCTACTTTTCCTTAAACAAGTTTTATTTAGTTTAATATTTGCCACGCCAAGGTTCTCTATATTGTACTGGAGATTTAATTTTTCATGTATGTATTTGTATGTATATGTATATTTACCTGTATCTGTATATGTATCTATCTATGTATGTTCCAATATGGATCATCAGACTTGAAACTTTGCTTTGTTTTGCTGTTCAGCAATTAACCTAGTCGGCTCATTCTGTAACAATATCTGTGCTCATTCTCATCATTCCTTTATTTCACACACCATCAGCCTTCTAAAATCAGCTTCATTTCCTGGAGAAGATTACCAATCAGTCCAACCAATATTCACCCAGAGGGTTTTAATAAAGCAAGCCTTAAGGAAGGAAATTAACGTGAAGTGACAATTAGAGAATTTCTACAGAGACCTGACATCTTTCACATTTCTGCCTTCTTCCTCATATTTAAGAAAGCATTGACTAACATTATGAATATACTTCATTTATAACTTGGGCTCAGTGTTTTTTTTCCAACCTGAAGCCTTCTTTTCCATGTTTTTTGACATAAACGTTTGGGAGATTTTTTTGATTGTGATGGGTTTCCATCCAAAACAAAGCCATGTATATCAAGAAAGCCAATGTTTTCAACTCAGAGTACTAAAAAAAAAAAAAAGAGGGAGAAAATTAAGGTTAGCTATATATGTTAAGCACAGTTATAGGTAATATCAAGATATTTTGAAATTGTATACTTTTACTGAATAAAGTGGCTCAAAGCTATAATATTATCTACTTGGAAAACAGAGATTAGAGAATTCCAGTTCCTGGCAAGCCCAGACACAAAAAGAAGTTTCAGAAACTCTAACCATTTGCTGGGTGCAATGTTTTATGCTTGTGTTAGGAGGACTACAGTTCAAGAAGGCCAAGGCATAGTGATACTACCTCAAAATAAACAATCCAATTATAATCTGCAAGGTTGGTAGTAATAGATATGCTTTTTCACAAGTACAGGGTTTTGGGTTCAATCCTACAGTACTGCTAGGAATTTAGTGTGTGCCAGGGTAAGAATTTGGCATGTCTAAGGTCAAGACTTCATACTCATTTTACAAGCTCTAAAGAAACCTGAACCTCTTTTGCTATTTTTTAAAAGTATAATCATAACTTCCATGTCCAAAACAATTTCCTATGAGATTTTCTTCTATCCATTAAGTAATACATTATGTGTTGGTTACTGTCCCACTGAAATTATGCTAGAGAACAAAACCCATTGTCTTAGAAAGTGACTGCATATGGAAACAGAATCTCAAAGGTAGCAAGTAAGTTGAAGACTCCTACAAGAGAAGCAAAAGTGTTGGGTCTTCGTCTGTCCTGCAGAAGACGGACGGGTTGAGAGGAAAGGTAAGTGCAGGGCTCACCCATTCCCCAGCCTCCCTTAGCCTCGGAGACAGACAGAGCAGGGAGTCAAATCAAGCAGGAATTTGTTTATTACCTCACAGCAAGCAAAAAAACAATGCAGCATGAAAAGGGAAGAAAAGGAACCAACCCATCATTGTAGAGTTCACCCTATCATGCGTGGTGCTATTGATGATTTCTCCATTGCCATTGCTGATCAATGCCCAGGTTACCTGTTGAGGTTGATGTGGATTCCGTAGGGCCATTGCTGGGACTGGGAGTGTCAGGACAGGCAACAGCTGCAGTATCACCATCTGCATTTGTTAGCTAACATAAGAGTTTCTCCAGGGCTGGTTGCCATTGGGGATGGTTAGTAGTTATCTTTTTAGTTTTCCCTGTTTTAAACACAAGCCATGGCCACCAGAGCCGTATTCTTTCCTTGTTGTTTAGTTTATCCTTGGGCATCCTCGTGTATAGAGATAATGGGTAAAAACTTAAGGTTCCTGGCCAGGATCCAAATGGGGGCTGTGTCCTTTATGGGAAAAATGCATTCAAATCCCTTGCCCATGGTAACTAGTGGGTCAGGTCCACTTCATTGTTGTGTCAGAGTGTCCTTCTACCTGACTTTCACTTGGGGCTTAGGGGTTAATTGTCCCCAGTGCTTCTGAAATCTGGATTCAGTTGCATCTTTAAAAAATTTAAAAATGTTAATGGCAAATAAAGCTATCTGTAACTTTATATGGGTGATAACTCCCCCTTTTTGTTTTAATAATTGTTCCTTAAGATATTGGTGCTTTCTTTCTATAATTGCTTGGTCTGGGTGATTATAGGGAATTCTTGTAGTATGATTAATATGCCATCTGTAAAAAAATTGACATTGCTATACAAACAAAACAGGGTTCATTTTCGGTTTAATTTTGTGGTAATAGACCCAAGGTGGCAAAGCATTGAAGAAAATGTGTTTGTGAATGTTCAGTTTTTTTCTCCTCTATGTGCTGTGGCCCAACATGTTCATGAATAAGGAATTTATAGAAACAAAAATATATTTAAGCTTACCAAAGCCTGGGAAATGAGTAACATCAGTTTGCCAGAGGATGTTGGGGTTGAGGCCTCTGGGATTTAAAGGGAGTACTTTTAAGAAGGGCTGGTATGTTTTGCAGGTATGTCCTATCCTTTTGAGGTCCTTTACAGGAAACTGAGGGAATTTATGTTGAAAACCTCTCCAATTGATGTGGATTAAATCATGTAAATGGGTTGCGCCTTGTAATGTTAGTATTTGTGGGCCAGTAGCTAACTGGTCCACCCAATTATTGCCCATGGATAAAAATCCAGGAAGTTTTGAATGCCCTCTCAATGTTGAATATGAATAGGGTCTCCCCATCCTTCTAATAGGCCCTTAAAGGTAACCATAAGGGGGAAAATAGGGTTTCCATCCAGCTTAATATGTTCCTGCGGAATATGAGGGAGCAAGTTAATTACATATAGGCCATCAGAATAGAAATTAAAGGGTTTTTGAAAATCCTGAAGGGCCATTATTACAGTGAACATTTCTTTATATTGTTCCAACCCTTGACAAGGTTGAAATCTTTGTTGGCTGGGGGTCTTTTGTTGCTCATCAAAGGCTGCATAGGCAGAGCCTGCTTTACCTCCGTCAGTAAAAACATGAAGGGTGCCAGGAATAGGTGTAGGAGAAAATAGAGAAGGCATTTTGAGGGGAACTCACCATAACATGACGGTCCATTTGGATGGCCTGTAATGGCAGTCAATATGGCTTAGAAAGCCCTCTAGGGAGAGAGCAAGATGAGCATTAGCTGGAGTGAGCCCTCAACGTCTGTCATCCGAAAAAGAAAAACAATGGAGTGAGGGTCAAGGCCATATTTCCTTTGGGCTTGGGTCCTTCCCTTGATGATAGCATCAGTAATTTGTTCTGCCTGAGAGTATAACCGAAGTGTGCCCCCTAGGGGAGTTTGAACCCACTCTAATGGCACCCCCCTTTGAGTTAAAACTGCAGAAATCAATGTGTCGCCCACAAGCAACCAGAGGGAAATGGGCTCAAGAATAGAATACCTCTTCAAGGAAACTTCATCCATGTATTTTTGAAACTGTAAAAATATTGACCGATAGCTGCTTGTAATTGTAATAACTTCTTGGGTCGTCATGTCTTTTAGTAAGGCAAATAAGGGCACAAGACAATCTTTAGGGATGGGAACCCATGGCAACAGCTAATTGATTTCCCCTAAAAGACTATGAAGTTGGGTTAGGGTCAGAGAGGCTGGAATATCCAGCAAAGATTTATGGGGGCAGACTTAAGACAAGATAAGGTGGGATCTGAGCACCTTAAAAGGAGGTACTTTTGAATTTTATTGAGGGCTATAGTAAAACCTCCCTTTTTTAATATGACAAGAGCCTGGGCCACAAGGCCCTCCAGGTGGCCCGGGTTTTGGTGCCCCAGAATTATATCATCCATGTAGGCATAGGCAAGGGAGGTATCTGAATCCAGCACAGTTCCTAAAAGTGTGGCCAAGTATTGTTGGAAAAAGGGCGGGCTATTGTCCGTTCCCTGTTGCAACACCGTCCATTTGAACCTCCAATCAGGCTGGGAAAAATTAAGAGAAGGGATGAAGAAGGCAAACTTCTCACAGTCCTCCAGATGCAGTGGGATAGAGAAAAAAACAATCTTTAACATCAATCACAACCAAGGCATATTCTGAAGGTATAGTGGGAATCCATGGCATAGCCTTTAGGAGCATTCCTACTAGGTCCATCTTTTCATTTACCTTACCTAGATCTTGGAGCATGTGCCAGGCCCTGGATGCTTTTTGGATAACAAATACGGGTGTTCCAAGGACTCATAGAAGGGTGTATGTGCCCAAGGTTTATCCACCAAAAGGTGGAGGGCCACAAGTTTAGGTTTTGTCAATGGCCACTGCTCTACCCAAATAGGGATTCCCGGCTTCCACCTGATGGGAGGTATTTGGGGGCAGTGGCCTTTAGGATTGGGGGTGCACCCGAGTAGGTACCATATGTTCCTCTCTATAATTATGAAAGTTAAAAAAATCTTTTTCCTTAAGTCCCTCTAGATCCCATTTAAGCCTTTGTGCTTCTTCTCCATCCAGGATATCATCATAGAATGCTCGATTGTCTGTAGTGACCATAACATCCATTTGTCCTAGCATGTCTTGCCCTAGTAAATTGGTGGTGAGGTTTTTTTTTGCTACTAAAGTACATATCTTTCCCTGCTTTCCATCTGGGCTAGTCCATTTCATAAGGGCAACTATCTCTTTGGACTGGGAGTTGTCCCCTACCCCCAATATTGTGGACCCGGGTGCAAGCTTCCAGTCCAAGGGCACTTCCTCCTCCCTGAGTACGGTTCTGTCTGCCCCTGTGTCAATTAGGCAGTGAAACCACTTCCTGCCTATAAAAATACTCAGTTTAGGGCTGTCTTTTTACCAGGGGGACAGTCCAATGGGCCTGGGTTGTCTTGCCATGAGGCTGCCTGGGCTTTACAGCAGAGGGGGTTCCTCCTTGACTTAACGGGGCTGGAGGATGCCCCTCCTCTAGTTTAAAGCACCTGGGGCACCTAGTTTAAAGCACCTTCCTGCACCTGGGGCAGTGTGTAGGGGGCAGTTTGGATCCCCTGGGCCGGGTGTTGAGGAATTGTTGTGAACAGTCCCTCTTATAGTGCCCCTCTTGCCCACATTTAAAACAAGTCCCTCTCCCCAATGGTCTTGGGGTTCCTTGGCCCAGGGCTGCCAGTGCCTGTGTGATAGCCTCAGTCATAACAGATATCTGAGCCTGTAAAATTAAAACTAGTGATTGGGACTGGTACTGTTGCATTCCCACATCTTGAGAGGCCACCACCCATCTGCTCAGAGAATTCTCTCTCAATCCAGCGCAGGCCATGCAGTGGTATGCATTCATCCCTTCCGAAACCATTAGCTTTATAAATTGATCCCAGAGGTCCCCTGCTGGCAGCTTATGATGAACACTCTGTTGGACATGGTCTATAAAATGAGGTAGAGGCTCACCCTACTTTTGTCTCACTCCTGCTATGGGGGATTCAGTGGACCCTTCATCCAGTTTGTGCCATGTGGCAAATTTGGTCACAGTACGTGCCAGGTATTGCAGCTTTTTGGATGCCAGTGGAGTACCTTCCCCTGTTCCTGTTAACATGGCATAAGTAATAGCTATTGCAGGTTGAGCCTGCCAGTTATTTTCTGCCTTAAAGAAGGCACACCACTTGATAAACTGAGAACTGGTTAGGATGGCTTTGGCCACATCCAGCCAGTCCTTAGGGACCTATGTGTGATAAGCAATGTCCTGTAATAGGGTCTGGGCCCAAGGAGAGTTCAGGTCATCTTCCACCACCGCCTTGTGGAGCTCTTTAAGATCCTTAGGTTCCCATGGATACAATTCCAAGGGTCTGTTAGCTCCTGGTGCCAGATTGACTGGGTACTCTTTGGGAAGCAAATCCTGTGGCCCAGGGTCCAGGCTCTCCAGTGGCCCTTCCTTTACAGGGTAGGTCTCCACATAGGTTACTTCCCTGGCCCTCGGCCCCTCTGTGGAATTTCGGTTATAGGGATCCAGGTCTCACAGGTCCCTCCATAGGGCGTTGTCCCTTCCCCAATTTTGGAGGCATAAGGTGGGGGCCTAGGACGGTCAGGGGCACCCGAGTCGGAGGAGGGGGTAACCTTCACCCTTGTGTTGACTTCCCCTGAGTGTGCTTCTGTCTGATCAGTGCATTCTCAGTCGAATTTGACCATTCCTTTTCTTCCTCCCTTCTGAAGTCCTCTTTCTGTGAGAGAGAATTACCCATACTTAATGGTTTCACTTACCCTGAGAGAGCGCTTAGCCTTGAGTGGTATATTTTCCTTTTATGCCCAATGTTGAGCACCAGATGTTGGGCCTTCATTCATCCCATGGAAGATGGACGAGTGTTAGGAAAGCTATGTGTGCTGCTTGCCTGTTCCCCAGCTTCCCTTAGCTTCAGAGACAGTCAGATGGAACAGGGAGTCAAGACAAGCAAGAACTCATTTATTACCACACAGCAAGCACTTTTTAAAGCAAAAAAAATATGTGGCATGGAAGGGGAGTAAAAGGAACCAACCAATCATTGTAGAGGTTACCCTATCATGCACCTAAGATTTCTATACTTTCCCTGCTATCCACAAGCTGTTTATACACTGATGTCACTTTGCTTGATTGTGGTATCCAGTCAGATTTTAACATAAATAACTCAGACTCTGCCCACTCAATTTCTTCTCAGCGCCATCTTTGCTGCCCATATGCCCCACACAGAAAGCCTTGAATATGCCAAGGAAAGAAGACTCAGAAGCCAAATCTGATCTTGGAATTATAGATCCACCAACAAAGAGGCAATGCATTTACAGTGTTAATGCCAAACAATCTGTGGTAGTTTATTATTAAAATTACTAACAAACATGGGGACCTGAAAAGTCATTGAATCTTGGGGTCCATGATTCGTCTTTATAATCCTAGTTATTAAGAAGGATGAGACTTGGGGCATAATGGTTTTCAGGCTGGTAGAAAGTTCATGAGGTTCTATCTCCAATTAACTACAAAAATTTCGGTGCTGGAGGCATGGTTCAAATGGTAGACTGACTACTGTTAGCAAACAAACTGAGAGCATGAGGTATGTTCAAGCCCAAAACTGGGAGAAAGAAAAGGTCCTTAGGAGAATACCATGAGAAGCAGAATTATGAATAGGAAAGCAGAAACAACAGAAATAAACTTAGTGATACAGACAAAGCTTCCCCATGTGAAATATGGCACAAACTGTAATATTTATGGCTTTTCTTCATATACAGTAAAAATAAATGGCATTTTGACTTGACAAAACTAAAATGTAAAAGTGTATGGAATAAATAATCACATTATGTTTATGTTTCTGTAATTAAACATGTTTACCTACAAATTTCAAGAATAGTGTAGCTTTGGAAAATCAATACATCTTGCATTTTAATATAGGATTATATATCCTTGCAAGTGTTGTCTAAGATTGATCTTCACTGAAATGATTGCCATTGATATCTTTCTCAAGATTCCAAATGTTTATACTTTCAGCTGACCTTCCACAAAACTCATACCCCAAACATTACTTTTTAGTTTGCTCATGTAATTATAGGAACGTAAATATATGTCTGAAAAAGTTAATTACCTTTATCTGCTGTCATTAATTTAGTATAACTAATACAATTAAGTAATTACCCTGAGGGAAATAAGATACTTCCTTCTAAATACAGATTTGCAGATACACACACACATACACACACATATTTACCACTCTGACTCAGGTTAGGTTCCTGACATTGGGTATCATACAATGATCTAATAATAAAACTTTCCTGCCTAGACATAAAATATATTCATAATTCCACACATACAAAAACACCAGATCATTCAAAATAATGAGAATATTTAACAGAACCAACCAGCTCTTGAGCCATCTATTCCTTGATTTCATTCATTCATGATGATGCACTTTTCATATTATATTTAAAAATCTTTTTGAGTCTCTCTGATTAGCAGAACAACATATGCTATCATATAATACCAAATGTAGGTAAAATTACTTGTCCCTAGGTAATCTTTAATATATCTTATCAAAGACTTCTTTTTCCTTCTTTCAGAGTCTGTTTCTGGAATTTTGCCCTAATTTCTAATATTAAATTACAAAGGACATTCCTTATTCCTTAATTCATATTTCCTAAAAGTTATGCTATGGAGTTGAATTTGATTTGTTTGCTTATTCAAAATTAAATTTTCTTAACAACTTGCATTATTGTTTATGTTACTCCTAAGCCATTTGAAATATCAAATAAAACTGGAAATTGCCCTCAGCAATGCTTTGTGAATGGCATTAATGTTTGGGGAGGGATGAAGGACTTGAATTGTCTAGAGTGCCTTAAAATTGGCACTGTGATCCAAAGGGCTCATCATTTAGTCAGCTTTTAAAGTGTGGTCTTCTTATTTCATATAAGAAGATATAAGTATGCTTTTCATCACATTCTTGTCTGCAAAGCAGTAGAATTATTTTCTTTGTACAGTTGATGTCCAGCTGCGACTGTAGTGAAACCTACAAATAACTGCAGAGCTGTATTAGCTGCTCTAGATTTCGAAATTTTCTTCCAGTAGCCCTTGTGATTTTAGCCCAGATTCATGGGATAGGCACATAATCCACAATTGCAAAGCAGCACAATGAACTTCAATTTTTTTTTATTGTTTCCTGTTTTTCTTATTGATGGTCTTCTAAGGAGCTAGAGGATCTTTATTTCTCATTGTTGTTGATGTGACTTAAACAAATTTTCCAGATTTTTCAAATACAATAAAGAGATATAAAGGAGACATATTTAATCACAAAATGCAGCTAAACCTTTGCATGATTTTTTTAATTCTAGTCCTGTTTTCAGTTATCTTCAAATAATTTTGAGATGAGCCAAGCATATGTGTAAATTGACATGTATCAAGCATACAGAATTCTGGAATCTTTGGACATTGATTTTTCTATCAACTTCACTTAAAAAGAAAATTATCATTTGCATCATATCTTCGGTAATCTACTTAAACAGTATTTATTAATTTTATCAACAGATCTCATAATCTATGGAATTGATGCATTGCATAAGTATTTGATTCCTTATTTGCACTGAATTAATATTATATTTCTTTTACATTTTTACACATGAAATAATGACATTCTTGAAGATAAAACATGCCTCTTTTTCATTTTGTTTGCCAAAATGGAACTATTAGACATTTTGAAAATTTAACTTAAATCTGAACCTTCAAATTTCAGTAGGACTTTAATTGTGTTACTTACAAATTTAATATTAAAATAAAAAGCATTATTAAATAGAAAGCAAGATTATGTTATCATACCTTAATCCCTGAATTGACTTTATAATAAAAAACATTTATTTTTATATAACAAGATATACATACTCAAATTATGATATATGGAAATATAAAAGTCCTTTTTTTGTTTTGTGTTTGTTGTTGTTTATAGTTTGTGATTATTCTGTCTTCTTTACCTTATACCTGGTGTATTCATTGTCCATCTTCAGGAATGTGAGGGGTGGGCACAGAGCTTTAGGGAAAATTGTGAAAAATTGCAGCAGTGGAGTTCATTGAACATTGATGAAAGTGAACTATTTAGCACATGGGTGGGGACAGGAGAGTGGGACTGGGAACAAGTGAAGGAACTGAAGACATTTCACAAAAGGAAATTTACTCATTACTTGACTCTTGTAATTGTAATCCATCTAT
This sequence comes from Dipodomys spectabilis, assembly GCF_019054845.1. Taxonomy (NCBI): domain Eukaryota; kingdom Metazoa; phylum Chordata; class Mammalia; order Rodentia; family Heteromyidae; genus Dipodomys; species Dipodomys spectabilis. The sequence continues at coordinate 675,004 of NW_024871103.1, forward strand.
AAATCGCCTTAATAAGAACAACAGAGTAAATTTATTTTAAAAAGGCAAACAAAATGTTGTTTCTTAGAATCCTAGAAGTTTGTTTTGTTCACTGGTTTGAGCTGGTTGAGTTTATCTCTGAAAATAGCTACGTTGAGATACATTGAGCAAATTTGTGAGCTAATAGTAGATAAAAGTCAATTATGATTGTATGGTTTTTAAGACTGATTCATTTCTTCAATCTAATATGTATCATTTCTGTCTACCGTTTTTTGGTTTGGCTTGTTCTATTTTTTTAAGGACCTAGTGGTGCATCATTAGTGCTGATTCAAGATTGTTCTAATTTTCTGATGTACATACTCAAAGCTATACATTTTCCTGAGTATCACCTGTGCTGTTGTGTCCAAGAGGTGGTAGTATTTTGTTTGTTCACTTATACTGAATTCCATAAAAGTTGGAACTTCCCTCCATATGTCTTCAGTGACTCACTGATTATTTAGCAATGTGTTATTCAGTCTGTTAGTTTCAGAATTTTTTGTGATGCCTTTTGATGTCGAGATCTAATTTGGTCCCATTGTGATCTGACAGGATACAAAGAGTAATTTCATTTTTATTTTTGAATTCTGACAGATTTTTCTTGTGATATAAGATCTGATCTATTTTGGAGAACATTCCATGGGCTGCTGAGAGTAATATATATTGTGACACTGCTAGGAGAAATATTCTGTAGATATCTGTTAGGTATAGTTTGTCAATGCAGTTATTTAGCTCTGAAGTTTCCTTGCTAATTTTTTACCTGGATGGCCTGTCCAGAGGTAAGAATGATGTGTTCATGCAACCAATAATATATTTGAATGTATGTGTATTTTTAGAGTAAGTATTATTTGTCTAATGAATTTGGGAGCTCTAAAATTCAGGACATTGATATTTAGAATTGTTATATCCCTCTAATGGAGAGTTTTCTTTACCAATATTTCATGTCCTTCTTTGTCTCTTTTTACTTTCATACCACTTTTAATGTAAAGCCTATTTTATCTAATATTAGTATAGCTACTCTGGCCTGTTTATGAGGTCCATTTTTAATTTGTAAAGATGATGTACAGAAGGGTTACAATGACTTAAGTCAGATAAAGAGCACATTTTTTTAACAGTGTAACCTCTTCCCTCATGTTCTCCCAGTTTTTCCCTTTCAAGCTCCCTCTCCCATAAGTTGCATAGTTCATTTACAATGTAGTTTCTATTGAGTAGCACCGCTGCATTTGTTAACCCTTTGTCCCACCATTTCTGTGTTCTTTCTTGCCCTTTCCAAACTTGCACATATGAACAAAGGTGCACAATTTTTAAAAAAACGGCATCAGAACGCAGAAGGAAAAGCAAAATAATTAAAAAACTATCATTTCTTGGAGACCATTTTAATGAACATTATTTTATATTATAATGTTCATATAGCTATTAAGTCTTTGTGATCCTCTCCACAGAGCATTTTGATCTCACTTTATAAATGTTTAGAATCCCATATAATTTATCATGTCAGACTGTAATGTTTTCTTTTTTACCATCCCCATGTCTTTACTTGTAGAATTAGAGGCACATTCTAATGCAACAAATGAGGGAAATCAGGCAGCATATATTTATTTGAATCTGTCTTTCTTCACTTAATGTAAGATTGTTCCAAGTCTTTCCTTTTCCTTATGAATGGTGTAATATTCTTTCTAGATCAATAGAATTGCATCATACTGAAGAGTTTCTTCAGGAAAAGGAAAAAGATAGCAGGATATTTAGAAAGAAAATGGAATGGAAGAACATTTTTACTAACTAAGCATCAGACAAGGGTTTTCATAGCTAACCCATATTTAGATATCAAAATTTAAACCCAACAAAAATAGACACTCAAATGAACAAGAACCCAATTAATATATGGAATAAAGACAAAGATAAATTCTTGGAAGAAGTAAGAATGACAAATAGACACATCTCTCTCCATAAAAGAAATGCAAATTCAAACAACACTGAGATTCATCTCACCCCTGTTACAATGTCATTATGAAAAACTGAACAATCACAGATAGTGATATGGATGTGGCCCAAAGGAAACTCTATTACACTGTTGATGGGAATGTAATCTTTTCAACCACTTTAGAAAACACTATGGAAATTGCTCTCACAAGTGAATAGAGAGCTACCTACCTATGATCCAGCAACTCCCCTTATGGGCATTTATCCAACAGAGCAGAAACAAGGCCATACTGAATCTACCAGCACAATCATGTTCATTATTGCATTATTTTTTGTAGCCAACATATGGAATCAGCCCAGATGCTTCTCATTGTAAAAAGAGATCAAGAATTATATATGTATATTTAAATTATATATATATATCTAAATTTATTGATCCCAATTTACAAGTATATGTATGCATAATGCATATATACATACATATATACAACATATATATATATATATATATATATATATATATATACATACATACATAATGGAATTCTGCTCATCCATCAGAAAGAATAATATTGCACCATTCTTAAGGAAAATGAAACACTTAGAAATAATATTAAGTGAAATAAAGCAAACTCAGAGAAACTTAGCTTGCATGATTTTCCTCATTTGTGTTAGAAGGTGATTATAAATGTAAAATTAAACACACTGGATGGTATGCAAGGAGGTACAAATGAATTATCTGAAGTGGTAGAGTACATGGAGAGTGCAAATACTATAATTCTCTTAAAAGACTAAGGTAAGGTTCAACCAAATAAATACCAGTATATGTGTACTGCAAGAGAGGGCAATGGGGGGGGGGCAATATGAGAGGGGTAGGAAATTGAAGGGGAAAAGGGTCGAATACAGTCAAGAATCCATTGTATACTTCCCAGAATTGAAATATGCAAAGCAAGGGGTAGTGTGAAATGGGGGGAGAAGATATTGAAGTGGTAACACAATTCCAGGTGCTTCGTACACATAAACTGCTTTGTTAAATGGCAAGTAATTCCAGAACATAATATTGAGATACATAAGAATCAGGGTTGATTGGGATGGGTGGATGAAAATGTTGAATGGGGTGACATTGATCAAGATGCAATGTATCCATACACTGTTTCAGTTAATACCAACTACTTTGTACAACTAAAGATAATAAAAATATTCAAAAAATTAATTATGATAGTTGAATATAGAGTTGAACCTCAATTAGATTCCCATTTAAAAATTTTTTGGGGGTTGCCAGTCATGGGGCCTGTACTCAGGGCCTGGGCACTATCCCTCAACTCTTCATCTCAAGGCTAGCACTCTACCTCTTGAGCCACAGCACCTCTTCGAATGTTTTTTTGCTTATATGTTACTGAGGAATCGAACCCAGGGCCTCATGCATGCAAGTCAAGCACTCTACTACTGAGCCACCTTCCCAGCCCTTAAACATATTTTAAACCTGGAGACTTGGAGAATAAAATTCAAATAATAAAACTTTATTAATCTTTTTTATCTGAATTTGTGAAATTTAAATCAAAACTCCTCTGCTTTTTTTCAGCCACTGGGCTGTTAGTACATTTCAAAGTAAGTGGCTTAAAAACATCAGGAGTATAGTATCCATACTCTAGAAGTTTAAACATTGATTATAAAATGGTAATTCAAAGCAATTCTTTGTCTAGTGGGGTCCACTTTCTGGTTCATTATAATCTATTTTCTGGACGTTCACATGGCAGAGTAATTATATTGGGATTCTTTTATCAGGATCAATATCAGGTAATCTCTGAAACGTTCATTCTAATGTCACCAGGCAGAGGAATAGAATTTCAACATGCTTATCTGGAAGGAGTTACATCGTCCAATACACTTTGCAACCTTTTTTTTAACTCAGTGTGGTGTATCATTTGGATATTATTTCATAGAAAATAATAACAAGGACAAGCTTATATCATGTGAATTATGTGAATGATTCTTCTTACAGTGGGGATAATTATAGTGATGGCAAAGTGAAGTATGATTGTTTAGTGACTCTTGAATCACATCATAGGTAACCATGTAAACGTGGTACAGCCTAAAGCCCTTCTGATGTCTCTGAACAATCTCCGATGTGTTAATTGCTTTCAAAAATATTCGTTTGAGCCAACAAATACAGATCTCCTTTGATTTGAATTAAGGTCTGCTATTAGAACTCTCACAGTCACCAAAATCAGAGTATGCTAATATGTCTGATAAAATACAAAATAAAATTGTTACAATTAATGAAACATGAAGATTGTAATATTAATAGCACTATAAATACTAGTATTCACAGTATATAATATATTGGCAACCTTTGGTTACCTCAGTTTTAAAAATATTTATAACTAAGTGTAAATTGTTTACAAATAATTATTTGATGATGTATAGAGACTGAGAAAAAGGTTTGCATACATATTTACTACAGATGCAAACAAATACACCTGGTATTTCTGATCCTTCATTTGCTGGTTTCATTCATGCAGGGGGAACATGCAAATGAAAATTGCAGAATTGCATTTACTAAAGGGTTAATTACATGAAGTTTATGTTGGGCTAAATACCTGATTTTATAAATTAAATCGTTTTTGTCCCTTCCTTCCTCCATCCCTTCCTTTGTTCCTTCGTTCCCTCATTCCTTCCTTCCTTCTTTCCCTCCTCCTTCATTCCCACCATCCTTACCTCTCTCTCTCTCTCTTTCTTTCTTTTTCTTTTATTTTTTTCTTCCAATCTTTTACTCAGAATATTTCTTATGGCTATAGAAAAAATACCAACTATTGTACTTTAAGGTGTTATGAGTAATTATGAATATACTAGAATAATATTGATTTTAATAACCTATCTTATATCTTAAGAGAAATTATACTAAAAACAACTTCACAAAAGTTGGAGGATATGTAACAAATATCACTTTCCATGACATTGTTTATTTCCTCAAAGTAAAATAAGAATTTAGACATAATATTGCATATGTGTTGTTTTTGTGATTTGAACTCTCAAGGATATCGGTTTAACATTTGAGCCACAACTCCACTTCTGGCTTTGTGTGTGTGTGTGTGTGTGTGTGTGTGTGTGTGTGTGTGTGTGTGTGTGTTTGTGTGTGTGGTGATGTGTGTGTGTTTAATTGAGATTCGACTCATGAACTTTCTTTCCAAGGCTGGCTTTTTAAAAATTTTTAATTTTTTTATTGTGAAAATACAGTACAGAGGTGTTACAATTACAAGGGCAAGGTAATGAGTACATTTCTTATCAAGTTTTGTTGCCTCATCCTTTTTTTCTACTTCTCAACCGTTCTCATCTCCGCCCCTTCTGCCCCATCCACCACCCCCCGTCAAAGTTGCAAAGTTCATTTTTCTACATAATGACTTGTACATCTCATTGTTGCAATGGGTCCACCTGTATCTTTATTTAAACCATATGATTTTTCCCTTGCCCTCCACAAATCATACCAACATCAAATACTATGCAAGCAGTGGTTATACCGTGGGGGAGGGGGCATGTCTGTGACAAGCAGAATACGTCAGATAAGTTGATGTTTGGTGAAATGAACCCTAGGATAAGTATTTAAATGTTTTTTTTTTCTTTCTTGCAATTGTTTCTAACATATTTATAAGATTATTTCTTTGTTGCCAAGGCTGGCTTTGAACCCCAGATTCTTGAGTAGTGAGGATTACAAGCTTGAGAAACCCATATTAAGCACAGATATATCTAAGAATAAAATATATTTCTTATTATTTTAATTCTAGAGGCTCAATTTAACAAATTAACATTTAGATATTTATTTAGTTATTAAACCTGAACATGCACTGTGAAAAATAGTTTTCATTTTTATAAAAAAATATACACTCAAAGGTTAAAATGTCAGAATCTTTGCACTAATTGAAATGCTCTATTATTCAAAAGCGACAAAAGGATCCTTAATCAAATTTCTCATGTAAGCTAAAAGCATAAGGCTCTGTCAGAGTTAATGAAGCAATTTTTCATTAAACTAAATATTATCTACTGTGCTCACATTATTTTTTCTTCCTTTAAACCTAAGATTTTTTGACATAAAATATAGATTCATACGTTTTTTGAGTATATAAAAATTTTAGTTACTGGTCATGTATTTCTGAAGTTTGATTACTAAGACATTTCAGAGAAACACTGAATTTCATGTATTATGCCAACAGTGATTTTTAGACATTGAATCAATCTCAATATGACATAAAGCAAGATATTCCATGACTCATGCAATTATTCCTAGAATTGAACATAACTTGTTTTTGAATGGTAGGAAATTCATGTTATACCTACTCTATAGAATAATTAAGAAATGAATGATCGTGATAGTATCTATTTTTTCTTCAACTAGAAAGAAAGAACCTCACAACAGATGACAAAAACTTGAATAGAAATGTCATAAAATTATGAAAAATTCAAGTCATTATAAGTTAGATGAAATAGTCTTTTTTGGGGGGGGGAATCCGGTCGTGGGGCCTGAACTCTGGGCCTGGGTGCTGTCCCTTAGCTCTTCAGCTCAAGGCTAGAGCTCTACCACTTGAGCCAGGATTGGGATTAATAATTAGCTTTCACTATGTTGCCATAAAAAGGTGAACCCTCTCATGTAGGCATAGTTGTACAGATTTGGTCACTGAGAACTTGTGATCAAAGAGAATGTTAAGATCAAAGTCCTTTCCTCCTCTTCCTTCTTTTACTTCCGTCTCCTTTTGCTTTTCCTTCTCCCTCTCCCTCTTCCCCTCCTCATGTTTCTCCCTTTCTCCACTCTTATTCCTACTTTTCTTTACTTCCTGGCTTCCATGAATACAATACTCCATCACATGTTCCTGACATGGGGTACTGTGCCACCACCAACTGAAAGCAATGAGGATAAGAAATATAAACTGAAATGTGTAAAATCAGAAACCAAGATTAATCTTTCCCCCTTTTAAGTTAATTTTATAAAGAATTTGGCATATTAATAGGAGACTTCACAGCATGCTCTCATGTATTATAAGGGATAAGATTTACTGGAAAAAATCTGGCCAACATCGCCTTAATGAAATGATTGTTTAAATTAATATTATATTAGGAAAATCTAGTTTAAAATATCAGATATATTTAAATAAGAGGCAAAAAGATCACCTCTATGGTTTCCTATGAAAAGATAGCAGAATTCAATCTGTTCCTCAAGGAAATAGACCAATAAGTGACAGCATTGTCAATTTCATAAATGATGTAAGAAGACTGTAGAACAAATTACAAACTAAACTGCATGATATAAAATTTACTTTGTCCTGTGTATTCTATCTATGTCTGGATCCCAAAATGACTTGTGTTTTATCATATTTTTAATTAACTTTAAGTAGTTGTATGGGAGTTGCTTTTTGACAAAGAAGTTAATGAATAGTGTTTAGTGAGGTTTTGTTTTTTGTTTTTTTTTTTTCTCTCCTGAGGTTTGAACTCTGGGTCTGAATGCTGTTCCTGAATGCCTTTGGATGAATGCTAGAACTTTCTGAGATTTAATTGGAAATATGAATCTCACAGACTTTCTTGCCTGGGCTGGCTTCAAACCTCAATCCTCAGCCACCTGATTATATAGGATTAAAGGTGGGAGCCGCTAGTGCCAGGCTTAATACAATACACCTTTTTTTTTACTCGTCCTGGGGCTTCAACTCAGGGCCCTGGCAATGTCCTTGAGCTTCTTTTCCTCATGCTAGTACTCTATGACATGTGTCATAGTGCCAATTCCAGATTTTTTGTTTATGTAGTAATGAGGAATCAAACCCAGTGCTTCACACATGCAAGGCAAGCAGTTTACAACTAAGCCACATTCCCAGACCTATACAATGCCCCTATACATTATCCCTCATCCTTCTCAATCCTATCTCATCCCTCAATTTACATAATTTTGTAGAATATTCACTGACTCGCAATAGTATATATAGTCACTCAGAAGATATACCACGGATCATATTTTCTTGATAGTCTTATTCAGCAACATACTAATGTTATGCATTATAGAATTCTGTGATTTTAAATTCTAAATTATCACTTAGATTCACCCACTACTATTCTAAAAATTTTTCCTAAGGTTAATGCAAATGCAATTTGTAATTCTTCGATAAAGTAAAATGATTCTTAGAATGTTAAAGAGTTGGATTAAGAATGTTACCTTCAGTTCTAGATCATTTTATCCTTACTACCCTCTCAAAATACTCCCATATTTATTACTAGTCACTTCTTGTCAACATTCCAACCTACCTCCCTTGAGCAGCTATTATTTCATATTCTTCCTCTACAGATGAGCCAATTTTAAAAAGCTCATATAATTAGAAAATGTAGTCTATTTTATCCATTTTTCCCATGTAATATTATTTTTCTAAAGTAAGTCCATGTAAACTTTTCTCATGGATAGAGCATGTGTATAATGGAATAACATCCTGAATGGACATTTAAATATTTTATGATATGTTATTATAAAAGGTTTGGCTATGTATATTCTTGTACATGTGTCTCATTGGACATATGTTGCAATCTATTTTGTATATAACATTATGATTCAAAATGCTGGATCATAGAGGCAACTCTATATATAATATCTTAAAGATTGTCAGTATGTTCAACAAACTGACTATATAATTTTAAATGTCAAATACCAATGTATAAGGATTCCAATTTCTACATAATGGTTGTACAGGGCTATCTTATTGTTTCTATTTCCACTAATCTCTATATGTATGCAATGTCTAGGTATGTTATGATATTTCCATATGTTCCTTGGTTGTTATTATATTACTATAGAGATATGTATTTGGATTTTTTATAACTTATTCAGGATGGTTAAAGTTTTTCATTGGCATTCATATACTATTAATATATTTCTGATTCAAGTCTCTTTAAATAAATTTATATGTATACGCACTATATGAACATATGCATATATTCATAGTTATATGTGTATATATACTAATACCTATGTATATAAGAATATACAGATGTGTATATACATGTATATAGACATATATGCATATTATTATATTCATTTGTCTGTAAGTTATCATTTTACTTTATTTGTTAAACATGTCCTTTATTGATTTTACTACATTTTATATTATGGTTGATGTTGTACAGAGGAGCCAGTTGCCTGTGGCTCAGCCCTGTAATCCTTGCTACTCAGCAGGCTGAGATCTTATTATCGTGTTTCAAAGCCAGCCTGTGCATGAAAAGTCCATGAGACTCTTATCTCCAATAAACCACCAGAAAACCTGAAGTGGCCCTATGGCTCAAATGGTAGAATTCTAGCCTTGAGTTGAAGAGCTGAGGGACAGCACCCAGGCCCAGAATTCAAGGCCCATAACCCCCACAAACACCACGACCAACAACAAAAAGAATACTGACCGAAATTCAATACTAGTAAGCAGTCTTAAAGATAGGCTGAAGTCTAACATTTTAGTATAATCCTAGATTCCAGCAACCTTCTAGTCCAATGAGCTAAGAGCCCTCAGAATGTTGATCGAATTTCTTAGTTTATTTACACAATCACTACAATTATGTATTTTCTCATCTCTTTCTTTCATTTCACCACAGAATCTGTATTTATTCTTTATGCCATACTTGAATACAAAAGCCTTTGGAAGATATTTATTAATTGGTGTATATTAATTGTACAGAGAAAACTTATTGAAATATTTTACACTTTCACATATTAATGAAGGGCTTGATTAACCTGTTTCTGGTTTCTTTCTTTCTCCATTCCCATTGCCTTGCATTTTTCAACTGTTTTCTGTGAATTTCTTTGTGCTGTCTTCAAACATTGACAAAATGTATTAAAGTGCTGTTCATCCATCTTTATTTAAAATTATACAATGCTGAATATAAAAGAAAAATCTAAATAAATGGAGACATAATTTTTGTGTATTGGAGGATACAATTGAGCAATAATATAAATTGTCTCCTCCCTTTTTTTTTTTTTGATCATTCATGGGGCTTGAAATCTGGTCTTGGTCGCTGTCCCTCTGCTCTTCAGTTCAAAATGAATGCTCCACTCATTTAGTAACTGTGCCACTTCTGGTTTTCTGGTGGTTAATTGGACATAAGTGTCTTATGGACATTTCCATTCCAGGTGGCTTTGAACTGCAATCCTCAGATCACAGCCTCCTATGCAGCTATGATTACAAGCATGTGACAACAGAGCTCAGGTTCACAGTTTTATTTATGTTTATGACAATTTCTAAAAGCACCTGTCTAGCACTATTTTATTCATTGACAAAGCAAAATAAGCTGGAATATATTTCTCTGTCCAATAGTAAAACTCTTAGTGTAAAATTGTTATATTTGTAAAGGAAAGATTATACAGCTCAATGGGTCTGTAGGGCTCCAGATTATATCCACGTAAATGTTATCAAAGAATATTTAGTAAGGGGTAAATCCAAACATTTAAGGAATGATATTCGCTTTAATAAGTGGTGATAGGTTAGACAGTATTTGGGAGAATTAAAAAGTGAACATTGACTTAAACATAACAATTTATTCAAATGTTAAGTTCAAGCTGGATTAAAACGTGACATATAAAACAAAAAAGTGATGTGAATTAAAGCAAAGAAATTTGCTTACCGGAAGTGGTGTTATGGCTCAAGTGGTAGAACTCTAGCCTTGTGCTGAAGAGCTGAGGGACAGCATCCAGGCCCAGAGTTCAAGGCCCACAACCAGCACAATCACCACCACCAATAATGAAAAGAATACTGACTGAAAAATCAATAGTATTAAGCAGTCATATAGATAGGCTCAAGTCTAACATTTTAGTACAATCTTAGATACCAGCAGCCTTCAATTCCAATGACTCCAATTGTCAAGACATCTTGACCATTTTGGAGATGAAGCATTCTTAAATTTGGCATTAAAATTATAGGAAAGGAAAACGATATAGTTGAGCTCAATAAAAGTGTAAAACAATTTAGTCTGTGAAAGCTCATATACAAGTAGTGAATAGAAGTTGGGAGCAATTGGCTCATGTATCTCATCTTAGCTCCTTGGGAGGCTTTGATCTGAGTATTCCTGTTTGAAGGCAGCCCACAAAATAAAGTCCCTGAGAATTTTATCACTGATTAATCAGCAAAATGCCAGAAGTGAGGCATGACTCAAATGGTAAATTGTTTAAAAATACAAAAAATCTCAGGGACCCTGAGTTCAAGCTTCAGCTGTGAGCAAAGATGATTCCCAGCACCTTCATGGGACTCTGGGAGATTCAGAAACCCGGGATGCCTCGAGGATCCTTTCTCTGCAACATGAAACTTGGGGACAGGATGTGGTAGACCATCCTTCCTGGCCCCAGGGGGGAGGAGAGGAGGCCCCTTGAGCCGGGCCTCAGCTCACTGGCAACCTCATTCACACCTGAGTGGGGAATTGAGTGCCACAGAGCTGGTCAGCTGCTGGACAGAGATCTTTGAGAAGATAGGCATTCCACAGGCCCAAGAATCCAGCTAGTACATCATGGCTCACATCCTAGGAGCCAAAAGAGTTAAGTGTGGTGGCACCAGGAGGATGGGAAGAGGGAGGAGGGAGAATTGTGGGAGAGCTTCATCAGGCTTTGCCCTCCCCCCACCCCCCCCAGGATCCTTACCTGCATCGAATGGGACTTTTCTATAGTATTGTCATAGGCAGATGCTCATATACTTATCCAAAAAAACAGTTACAGTGTGCAATAGGCTCCGGGAGTCATAGATGAAATGATCCACTGCTGGTTCCATAGCACATGAAGAAACCTTAGATTGATCTGGATGCTGGTGCTTCACACCTGTCACCTAGCTACTTAGGAGGCTGAGATGGGAGGATTGAGGCTTAAGGCCGGGGCAGGAAATCCTGTAAGACTCTTATTTCCAACTAACTACCAAAAAGAAAACACCAGAAGTGGATGTGTGGCTCAAGTTGTAGTCTGTTGGCCTTGAGTAAAAAGGCTCAGGGACAGCATCCAGGGTCCAAGTTCAAGGCCCATGAGTGAGAGAAGAAAGGAAAAGAGAGTGAAAGGAGGGAAGGATGGAGTGAGAAAAAGTGGAACGGAAGAAGGGGGAACAGGCATGCCTTGGTTTGCAGTCCCTGGATCAAGGGAGCCAACCATTCACAATCTCTGTGGGCAAAGTTTCAGAGTCTAAAGACAGTATGTAGGACCAAGCCGCTGACCTATGAGCAACTTCATGAAATCCAGGTGTTGTGTGGTCGCTGACTGCAGAAGGATGTAGACCCTAGGGCTCAGGGTTGGTCACCAGGTTTTAATCTCTCCTGGCCCCACCAGGTTTATTTTCTGGTCAGATAAGAAGAAAAGCTCCAACAGCTAGGTAGGTGTTGGGGTGACGCAGTGTCAAGGTGGGGGGCAAGGGATAAGAAGGAAGATGAAATGGGAGGATGATCCCAGGTCAGGTGTGTCAGGACATTGGAGCCATGATCTCGCATGACAATCTAGACCATCAGTGATAGAGCCTTTGACCAACCATAGGGTTATTAAAAGTCCTGGTGTCTTGGGTTCACCATTGAGCACCTGGCTGTCATCCACCGCAGGATGCCTCTGCAGTACAATTTTGGGGACTGGGATTTTCAGGGCTGAATCTGAAGATCACAACTCCAGTATTCATTTCAAGACCAGAGACAGAGGTAAGTGTGCCACTGGCATAGGACAGCCAGGGAATGAGGGTGGGAGTCAGGACCTGTGTTGCCCGGAGACTTCCTCTAGGGGACGCTAGGAACCTGTGACTGCCATTCTCAGAGGCAGGGGTGGGTCTCTTTGCTGGCTCAGCCTTTAGTCTAGATGGCAGATCTGGGATTCAGAGAGGACAGGCTGGTGGTGGGGCAGGCTTGGGGAGGCTGGTGGGAAAACAAGAGGCACTGGGCTCTGAGCAGGGTTGTTTCTTTAAGGATACTCACAACCTAGGAAAATGCCTGCGATGGATCAAGCCTTTTCCCCTTCCCAAGAGAGACGGACCTAGAGCCTTCCAGTCTGCATCTCTTGGCCAAGAAATGCTTTTGTTCCCACATCCTGTGGTTGGATAACTAGAACTCACCTCACTGCCCAGTGTTGAGGCAGGACAGTGAGAGATCCTGAGTCTTTCATAAGGTCAGGGGATCCTCAGTATGAGATTGTACTTGAATATCCTAACTTGGAGCATGGTCAGTCCCATCTAATAGTGCCATGAAGTAGGACATAGAATCTAGAGAATCAGAGCCGGATGGGGTCTGTTCGGGGAGTCTTGAGTATTATGTGTGAGCTTTCAACTCCCTTATGCCCACCTGCTTCCCTTTCTTGGGTGGGTCTTTACTAGAAAAAGCTTGAACCTAGGGACTGGGTCCTATCTCTTGTCTCTTATGCTCAAAGCTATCACTCTATCATTTGAGCCGCAGCTCCACTTGCAACTCTTTTGGATGTTTAATTGGAGATAAAGAGTTCTCATGGACTTTGATGCCAAAGGTGGCATCCAAGTGCAGTCCTCAGATCTCAGTCTCCTTAGGATATTGGATGACAGGCATGGAAAAATATGTTTGGCCTGTTGCCAGTAGCTCATGGCTGTCATCATAGGTACTCAGGAGGTGAGATCTGAAGATCACAGGTCAAGGCCAGCATGCTCAGGAAAGACCCTGAGACATTTTTTTCCCAACAAACCACCAGAAAACTGGAAGGGGTGCTGTGGCTCAATTAGTTGAGTGCTCACCTTAGTTGAAGAGATCATGGATAGCACAAAGGCCCAGAGTTCAAGCACCACAACAGAAAAAAAGAAAGGAAGACATCTTTGCCTGCAAAGGATGGTGGAGGTGTGGGGGAGAGTGGGGTGTGTGCTGTGGCGAGAGACCAAGTTCTAGCCTTACTGTACAGACATTTCTAAGAACTCCCCAAGTTTGCTCCAGTTTGAAGCCACAGCTTCAAGAGGACATGGCCTATGGCAGGCAGTGAGTGGGCAAATGGGTGCAGGGGTGAGATTGTTGTGTTTTTATTCTCTCCATTGAAGGATGGATTTGAGTGCTGGGTGTCAAAGTCTCAAATGAAGGTTTGCAAGAAGTTTGTGGCCTGAGGAGATGGGTTTCCTCTGGGTATATGAAGGTGGCTGAAGCCGGAAGCCACTGGTGCCTCACAACTGTCATCCTAGATACTCAGAAGGGTGAGATGTGAAGAACGTGATTCCAAGCCAACTTGGGTAGAAAAGTCTGTGAGACTTGATGTCCAATGGATCAACTAGAGAACAGGACGTGGTGCTGTGGCTCAAGTGAGAGAATGCTCACCTTCATATGAAGAGCTGAGGGACAACACCGTGGCCCAGAGTTCAAACCCCATGACCAACCACAAAAAAAGAGGTGACTAAGTTTTCTGCATACCAGTACGTACGGTAGGATATGCCATGCTGGTCTATGAGACATTCCAGATATGTGAGAGGCGCAACCTAATAGAGGGAGTTTATTGTTCTGTTCTCAGGGACTGCTGAAGCCTTGGGCTTTTCAAGTGTGTGTGTGTGTGTGTGTGTGTGTGTGTGTGTGTGTGTCTGTGTCTGTGTGTCTGTGTGTCTGTGTCTTGTCTGTGTCTGTGTGTGTCTGTGTCTGTGTCTGTGTCTGTTTGGAGGTAGAAGAACTGGGCCTTGAACTCAGGGCCTAGGTGCTGTTCCTGAGCTTTTGTGCTCAAAGCTAGTGCTCTGACACTTGAGCCACAGCTCCACCTCTGGCTATTTGGTGGTTCACTGTAGATGAGAGCCTCAGAGACTTTCCTGTGCAGGCTGGCATTGACAGTGATCCTCAGACTTCAGCCTCCTGAGTATCGAGGATGACAGACAGGAACCACCTGTGCCAGCTTTGTGTGTGTGTGTGTGTGTGTGTGTGTGTGTGTGTGTGTGTGTGTATAGAAGTTGGTTGTAACAAGGAGCACTGGACCCTTTGGTAACTTCTAACCGCAAACTTTGGGGGGGTGCATGGGCTTTGTGACTGAGGTCTGGGGGCCTGGAAGGGTGAGATGCTTGAAGGGGACTCAGCACCATTAAATTATAATACCAAGGGATCTTTGTGCTCTGGAACTGTCTACTCCCTTGGGCCTGGTTGGTGGCAGAGGGAGCTTAGGAGAACCTGGGGGTGAGGACTGCAGGGGGTGGCTCCCCAGGGGGACAGAGATAGCAGCTGATTCTTGACCAGAGTTGAAGTTCTGGGTTGGGCATGGAACCTTCGGACCTCAGTATCCTCACTGGACAGTTGTGAGAAAACAAGGGGTCAATACAGGGGGATCTCTGGGGCAGGGACAGGCATAGAGGGAGTGGTCATCAGATAAGGTTCTTGGCAATTCTGTGAGCATATGACAGGAAGATACCTGGAAAGGGCTCAAATGGGACCTGTTATTTATCGTGCCACAGGTATGGGATTATGAAACAAAACATGGCTTTCTTTCATCCTTACCCTATCCACGTGAGGAAGGGGATCCTTCACTTTTCAGTGTTGCAGCTGGGGAAAATGAGGCATGGAGAAGCTGGGTGACCTACTCATGACCCCCAGCTGAAAGAAAGCCTGACCTGACTTCACTGCCATGCTCCCTAGGACAATGGGTGCTATTCAGTCCACTTCTTGTAGTGGGAAGTCCACTTCTTCTCAGTCATGGGGCTTGAATTCTGTGCCTGGACGCTGTTCCCGAACTCCTCAGATCAAGGCTAGCACTCTACAACTTGAGCCAACAGCAAAACTTCCGGTTTTCTGGTGATTCTTTGGAGTTAAGAGTCTCACAGACCTTCCTGCCTGGGCTGGCTATGAACCATGATCCTCATATCTCAGCCTCCTTTGTAGTTACCATTATAGGGCTTAAGTGTAATTCTGACTCTCTCTCTCTCTCTCTCTCTCTCTCTCTCTCTCTCTCTCTCTCATAGGAGCTCTTTCTCTCTTTCATACACAGGAACTTGTTGAATGGGTGCTGGAGGAGGTGTCCCAGCATCACCATGTGTGGCTGGACCCAAGATGGCCCTCTCATTCTGGAGGTAGGCTGTGGGTCAGGAGCTTTCTTGCTCAGGCTGTTGAACTCACTCTCTCAGGTAAGCCCCTCTGTGCCTGGGCTAGATCGTGATAGTTATTCATTGTCAGTTCATCTAGTGAGTCCTTCTTCACTACCCTCTTCTAAGACAGTTAAAGGAAAGTGGATGAGGAGGCATCATGTTATCCAACTGCACAGCCGAATCAGGGGCCTCTGATCCTCACTGTCACCTATCTGTCCAGACTCTGATGATAAGAAAACGAATTCACTCTATGTCTACTTTGCTTTGTTGGGGTGTGTCGTTTCAGTGAGGGGATGTGGTGTGCAGAGGAAAGACCTCAGACCTGATACCTCCTGGGAGATATTTGTTCTGGTGACAGAGCCAAGTCATTGCTGTGGATAAGGAGGAAGCCGCCATCAGACTGACCCGGAACGATGCTCAAAGGTAGGTAGGCTGTTGAAGTATCAAACACACTATTGTCTTCTTCCAACTCAACAACAGGGATGCAGGGTGGGTGGCCCAGCACTGGCCCTAGGGAATTATAAATGGATGGTGGCGGTCAGGTGCTGGTGGCTCTAGCCTGTCATCCTCGCTATTCGGGAGGCTGAGGTCTTGACTCAGAGACAGCCCAGGCAGGGAGATTCTTATCTCCCATAAACCACCTCCCACCCCCACAAAAAAAGATATATATGGTGCTGTGGCTCAATTTGTAGAGCTTCAACCTTGAGTAAAAGAAGCTCAGTGATGACACTGAGGCCCTGAATCCAAGCCCTGGGACTCACAAAAAAATAAAATAAATGAATAGTGGGCACCTGTTATCTTATTACCAAA
Source organism: Dipodomys spectabilis (assembly GCF_019054845.1). NCBI lineage: Eukaryota > Metazoa > Chordata > Mammalia > Rodentia > Heteromyidae > Dipodomys > Dipodomys spectabilis. Next base: position 691,764 of record NW_024871103.1, read on the forward strand.
AACGATGGATTAATTCTTCTCTCTGGTACTTGTAGCCAAATGTAAGGGGCTTCCCTTGATGTTCCTCTAAACCTCTCCTCTCTATTATCTCTCCCAGCTTCAGTTGCAGGATAGAATTCAGATCATCCCACTTGATGTGACCTTATGAACCCTCCCCTACCCACCTTCCTTAGTGTGGAGATCGTGGATGTACTTACCATTGGGAGAATGAAGCACCGGAGAGATGGGGGTAGGTATCCCTGAAACTCATACTCTCATAAACACACTCACCTAGGCCAACTCAGACTAGCCTTTTCCAAAGACATTTTATCTCTTTGGATTAACTGACCTAGGAGAGGAACTTGATCTCCTGTAAATAACAATTTTAATTAGGGCTTGCTAGTTGACACGAAATAAACAGAAGCTCAAAAGAAAGGCCCTGGTGCTTGTCATATCTTGCTCAGGCTCACGCCTGAAATACTGGCTCCTCAGTAGGCAGAGATATGAGGTGCAATGATTGAAGCTAGCCATAAGCTGGAAAGCAAGTGAGACTCTACTCTCCATAGAACCACCAAAATGTTAGAAGTGGAGCTGTGGCTCAAGTGCTGGAGCATCAGCCTTGAACAGAAAAACTCAGAGAGACAGCTCCCAGATCCTCAGTTCAAGCCCACACAAAGAAATGGCCTCATTTCTTCCCCACAGACTGCGTGGGCCTCGAGTGCCCTCTCATGGAGTGTGATACAGCACCGGTCCCTGGGTAGTGCATCAGAGCCTTCAGAAATTGGGTGGTGAAAGCCAGGCTTTCCCCTTTGCGCGCTCTCAATCTACACCAGCCAGAAGGAAGAGCATGACAAGGCCTGCATTGTGTAGAGCTGAGAAGATCCCCCCACCCCTCTCCCCGCCAGGGCAACTAGAGTGGGCTTCTTAAAGGCAGCACTTGAAAGAGGTCTTTCTTAACAAGGAGGATCTGACAGGAAGCATAGAGAGTAAAGATGCTGTAGATAAAGGACAGCATATTGGAGCATGTTCATTTCCAGCCAGGGCTGGTGGTGAGAAACTCAGTACAGATGTACAAGATTGTTCTGAGACAGGCCCAAGAGGTCACATAATAACACTATCCAGGATTAGGATTGTGTCTTAGCAGTAGTGGGCTTGTCTAGAGCACAGGAAACCGTGGGTTCAATTCCTAGGTCCCGCATACACAGAAAAAAACAGAAGTAGCACCAGGAGAGTGCTTGCCTCAAGAAAAGGAAGCTCAGGGACAGTCCTGGGCCCCCAGGCCAAGCCCAAGGACTGTCAACATAAAACAGCACTCCAAGGGACATGGGTGATAGGTGGATTGTTATACCCTGTAGCTCTTAGTAGATCCATCCATGAGTCATGTCTCCTTCTTTGACAGAGGGGAGATGGACACTCCTTCTGCACTGGGCACCCCTGGAACTGGTTATCAGCAACCCTCCAAACATCTTCCACTGAAACTTGGAGCAGCTGGCCCCAGAAATCCTCAGGTACTGGTTGGGTGGGGCGAGGGGATACAGGCCCCAGAAATCCTAGTGGGTCTGATCTGCCACGGAAGACCAGGCCATCGAGAGGAGGTGGATGGGAACTTAGAGATGGGTAGTGATGTGAAGGGGGCCCTTTAATGCCCATGTCCCTACCCAGATTCCGAGCCTCCCTGTCCCTGAATTAGATAGCAGAGTGTCTAAGTAGTAGTTTGTAGAGGAGGACTAGGTGGAAATTCTAAAAAAATGAGACACCATAAGCCCTGCGCTGGTGGCTCACTCCTGTCATCCAGGCTGCTTGAGAGGCTGAGATCCAGAGGATTTTGTTTCCCAGCCCAGGCAGGAAGCTCCCATGAGAGTCTCATCTCCAATCTCCAACCAGAAGTGGCACCATGGCTCAAGTGGTAGACCACTGGCCTTGAGCAAAAAACTATCATCAGGGACAGTACCCAAGCCCTGAGTTCAAGCCCCTCTACCAGTAAAACAAGAAAGACAACCCTTGCTTGCAAGAGATGGTGAAGGAGTGGGGTTGCTGTGGTTGGGAGACCAGGTGCTGGCTTCAGTGTACAGACATTTCTAAGAACTCCTCACGTTTTCCTGAGTGTGAAGTCATAGCATGGTGGGCGTTACCTTACCAAGAACTCTAGAGGTTGTGGCCTGTCTTAGGCAGGGAGTGGGCGAATGGGAGCAGGGGTGGGAGGGTAGTGTCAATTATATTCTCTCCTCCCAAGGAAGAATGGGTTTGGATGCTGATGTCAAAGTCTGAAGTGAAGGACTGCATGTGCCTTGTGGCCTGACAAGTTTGGTTTCCCCTGGGTGCAAGAAGGTGGCTGAAGCTGGGAGCTGCCATTGATTCACAACTGTCATCCTAGCTACTCAGGAGGTTAAGATCTGAGGATTATGGTTCAAAGCCTGCTTGGGCAGGAAATTCAGTGAGACTTTCAGAAAAACTGGAAGTGGTGCTGTGGCTCCAGTGGTAGAGTGCACACCTTCAGCTGAAGATCTGAGGTCTGCGGGAAGGCCAAAGTTCAAACCCCATGACCTACAACCAAAGATAAGGTGGGTGAGTTTTCTTCATAGAGGTGTATACAAAAGGAAATGCCATGCTGTGTTATGAGCCATTCCAGATGTATGAGAGGCTCTTGATTTGTCTACATTTTGTCTGGGGACAGTAGTGCCATCTCAGAGTTTGGGATGTTCAGATGCTCAGGGACTGCTGAGGCCTTGGGCTACCCACGTGTGTGTGTGTGTGTGTGTGTGTGTGTGTGTGTGTGTGTGTGTTTGTGTGTGTGTATCGTTCCCTCATCTTTCTCTGTCCACTTCCTGGGTGCTTGTCTGGCTCTTTCTGACCTCGGATGGTGACACTGCTCCATGGCAACTTTGCCTTTAGCCCCTATCAGGGTCTACAATAAGTCCTAAATTGTCAGAGACCTGCACATTCCAGCTTTTCTTTGGGGCCCAAGTCCGGCTGCCCATATCTTTGTCTGCCTCCAGGGGATCCTGGGTCTGCAGGGCCAGCTGGCTTAGTTTCTCGCCTTCCTCTTGAGGTGGGGAGCAGGGTCAGTCATGTGATATCCTGTCTTTTTCCTCAGCTGGTCGTCTGGTGGCATGTCATACTTCTAGCAGTCTGGCAGTGGAATGGAGGAAGGGTGCTTGCCAGTGGCTCTGGCCAACTTAAGCTTGATAGCTGACTAAAGGCTGCCCAGGCAAGGTGGATTTGGGGCTACATGGGAGGTGAGGCCAAGATGGGTTGGAAGTATTGGTTGGTGTCTAGGAAATGTCAATGTACATTTCTGAAGGCAAGTATTTCTTCCAACCACAGCTGGGCCTCTTAGGTACTTCTAGATAATTCTGGATGCCCAGAATACAGAGGCACAGACTTTAGATTCCAGGGCCAGGAAACTGGGGGATGAGAGACTGGTATGTCCAGTACCTCAATGCTCTGGGGCATTAGCTTTGACCTGGCTATGCCCCCCTTGTGTAAGGTCACTTCTTAACCCAATGCTGGCCACATACAGGCCACTTGTGCTGTGGAAGTGGCAGGGACAGAAGTGAGATCTAGGAGGACCAAAATCTGGATTTATGGCCTGATTGGGGTGGAGGGGTGTCTTACAAAAATCTTAGAGCTGGAACTCAGAGCTTGGCACTGTCCCTGAGCTTCCTTTGCTCAAAGCTAACACTCTAACACTTGAACCACAACTCACCTTTCATCTTTTTTAGTAGTTTAGTAGACAGAAGTTTCTCACATATTTTCCTGCCTGGGCTGGGTTTTAGTTGCCACCCTAAGAGCTCAGCATCTTGAGTAGTTGGATTGTTGGTATAAGCCACAGGCATCTAGCTGCAAGGATGTCTTTTCATACTCTCTTTTGTTCTAACAGCTGCCTACTTGCCCTGGCCTAGATCTCTGACCTCCATGTCAGCTCCGACCAGCCCCTGATTATGTGGAGAATATAAACCTCAAACCTGATCCCATTTCTTTGTTCTCAGGGGAGGAGTTTATGTTTTGTCTGAAGCCTGGGGTAGGAGGGGTAACTGTAGATGGGTGATCATCTGGGAGAGAGGTAGTCTGTTTTAGCCAAGAAGGAGTTTGGCCAGATGATAATAGCTCATGCTCTCATATTCCTAGCTCCTCAGGAGTTTGAGATCTGAGGATTGCTATTCAGAGGCAGCCCAGCTAGAACAGTCTGAGAGACTCTTTTCTGCAAATAACCACCCGAAGCCTGGAAGAGAAACTGTGGCTCAAGTGGTAGAGTGCTAACCCTGAATGAAAAAAGTGAGGGAGAAAGCCCAGGCCCTGAGTTCAAGCCCTAGTACCAAGATGTGTACGAGAACGTGTGCATTCACACGCACACGCACACACACACACACACACACACACACACACACACACACAGGAAGGTGGTAATGATGAGCTGAGCTAGAACTGGGGGCAGTCTTGAGTTATATTCATAGCAAACTCTCAAGCCAGATCAAGTGGTTTCTCCCTAAGTCCTTCTTGGGCTGAGGGGTTGGGCCATGGCAGTAAGTTCCATGGAACCTGCCCCTCCATCCATGCACAGGGCCACAGGACCAAGGGAAGGACACTAGGGATGCTCCTTTGTAGTCAGCCTACAATTGCCGACCTTCATCTGCCCCCTTCCACCCCTTTGCACTGGTGAGGAAAGCAGTGGTCTGAGCACTGGGACTCCTGGGATAGTGACTGCTACAAGCAGCAGCCAGCCAGCTGTGGATTCCGGAGCCTACAAGCCATTCATGAGCTCAACTCCACACCTGCCCAAGTTGTGCCTGACAAACTCACACTCTTGTGATGCCCGCATGAACAGGCGTTACCTGGTGTGACATCTTGCAGCTCCTGCCCCTCCTGGCCTAGAACCGTGGTCTCTGACATCGAATTACTGCTCAGATCGATATTGCACCCATGACAGATGCCTTTCTGATGAGCTCCATACCCCAAGGCTCGACCCTTCTCTGGTACTGTGGCCGATCTGTAGGCAATGGCTTCCAAACAGGCTGCTCTCAAGACTTGTAGGAGATCTAGATATTGGGAGACCCTCAGGGCCCCACTGGAAAATACTCTTCCTAGAGCCACAGAGTAAGACCAAGCAGGCTAGGTGTTGGTCATGGGACTTGAGCTCTGGGCCTGGGCACTGTGCCCCAGCTCTTCAGCTTACCACTTGAGCTACGGAGCCACTTCTGGAGGTTCCTTGGAGATCAGAGTCTCCCAGACTTTCCTGCTCAGACTGGCTTTGAACCACAATCCTCACATCTCAACCTTCTGAGGAGCTAGGAGTACAGGTGTGAGCTACTGGGTCCTGGCTGATCTGGCCTTTCACCACAGTGGACTAGGAGCTCTTGAAAGCTTTTCTTTACTTTTTAGGTGCCAGTACTGGTGATTGAACTCAGGGGTCTGGGCTCTGGTCTCTTAACTTTTTCCCTCAAGGTTAGCTCTCTACCAATTGAGCCACAACTCCATTCCTGGCTTTTGGTAGTTCATCGGCAAGAAGAGTCTCATTAATTTTCCTCCCCTGAGCTGGCCTGACCCACGATCTCTATCTCAGTCTCCTGAGTAGCTATGATTTACAGGGGTTGAGCCACTGGTGGCATTGGGCTAGAAGCTTTTCTTAAGCAAGAGTTCTTCCCTGCGTTTGTACTGACTCCTCCAGGCAAAGGAATTCTGAGGGTCAAGAACTGTGAAAAATAGGCTTCCAGCCACCAGAAATGGCAGGGGTCCGTGGTGAAAAGCCAAGCTATTCTTCTACCTGGGCCCCATTCTGGAACCCCACCCTCTGCCCTGTGACTCAAGTACAAACCTTGGCCCAGCCATGAAATGTCCTGACAGACTCTTCTGAAGCCACAGAAACTTCATTCCACCCACACTACCTGCTCTACAGCACACCTCAAGACCTTTGCCCATGCTGTACCTTCTGCCTTAGGCTCTCTGTCCTGTATCCACATCTTAGAACTCCTGTGGAATTTTGGCATTGGTTATATCACCTCCTGGAGCAAGTCTTATCTTCCCTTATCCCTCTTTTTTTTTAATATTGAGTTGCTAGAGATGGCACTTGTGCAGGGTGACTGGCAAATGCTCTATCTTGATGTGTGTGTGTGTGTGTGTGTGTGCACACGCATGCGTGTGCCAGTCCTGGGGTTTGAATTCATGGCCTGGATTCTATCCGATCCCTGAGCTTTTGTGCCCAAGGCTAGCACTGTACTACTTGAACCACATCTCTACTTCTGGCTTTATGGGTGTTTAATTAGAGAAAAGTGTCTCATATAGACTTCCCTGCTTCCAATTGGGCTCCTCAGATCTCAGCCTCCTGAGTTACTTACAGAGGTGAGCCACCAACAGCTTCCCTCTACTCTACCTCTTACCTATAACAATGGCCCTCCTCTGAGTCCCACAAGAATATGTCATACCAGGCTCATTTTTTTTTCTTTTTGCCAGTCTTGGGTCTTGAACTCAGGGTCTGGGTATGTTCCTGAGCTTCTTTTGCTCAAGTCTAGCACTCTATCACTTAAGCCACAGTGCAACTTTTGGCTTTTTCTGTTTCTTTGGTACTGAGGAATCGAACCCAGGACTTAGTGTGTGCTAGGTAAGCACTATACCACTAAGCCACATTTACAGCCCAAGGCTCACTTCTCATGGGAGTTATGAGGGTGGGATTTATTGGCATACCCCTTTTGGCATAGAAATTGCTGACTATTTAATATCTTTGCCAAGATTTGGGAGCAGCCTGAGTCTCCGCAATGACGAATGATAAACGAGTGATAGCCACCAGGCCCCAGAGATCTAGGCTCACATCCTACAGAGGGATAGAGACTATGGAGCCAGAAACTTCGACAACTCCTACAGTCTAGGAACTGTGGTCTCTCTGGAGGCAAGGGCTGGCTGCTAGGTGTCCCGATGGGAGACATCAGCCAGAATATAAGGCTTCAGTTATTGAATGGCAGAGAAGGAGGCTTTGGTCAAGCTGCAGGCTCAGACTGAGTACTCTTCAGGGCTTGTCCCAGCTTGACCAGGTTGGGGGGCTGGCCATGGGCAACCTGATGAATGCCCATCATCCATACATCATCCATCCATATACAGAGACATGGAGTTATTGCCTCCTTTTTGGGGGGGGCAGTTCCAGGTTTGTACTATGAGCCTAGGCCCTGTCCCTGAGCTCCTTTTGTTCAAGGGTAGTGCTCTGCCCTTGAGCCACAGTTTCATTCATTATTTTATTGTGATATCTTAGATATAAGAGTCTCATAGACTTTCCTGCCCCCCGCTGAATTCAAATTGGCATTCTCTACATCTCAGCCTCCTGAGGAGCTAGTATTACATGCAGGAGCCCATGGCTCCTGGGTTTCTTTTCTTCTTTTTGTTCTTTTTTTATAATTGTAACAATCTGAAATCTTCATGGTGTCATTCCAATAGTTTGCATTCAAAGTAAACTACCCAGGCCTGGAGTTCAAATGATAGGACTGCCACCCACAAATGGAAGGAGATCTTTCCTATTCATGGGAATGCTAATGGAATATTATCAAAGTAATAAACTTGCAGTTAATCCATGATTCTATTTTAGAATGCCACACAAAAATTATTGGATAGATATCTTCCATTCCAGCACCATAGTATAATTTCCCTAATGGAAGGCTATTGACTAATTTTTAATTAATGCTTTTATAAGTATTCAACCGTGATACTTCATTAAATGGAGGCACTATTTAGTAATGAATAATTAGTAATTATATATATATATAATTTAATATCCTCACCTTCCATCTCTCTGTATGCATATATATATATATATATATATATATCTACATATCTATTTATCTATCTATAAGGCACTCCTATGGCTTGATCACAGGTCCTGAGAACTCCTGGCAACTCAGTTTGCCGGAGGTTGGTGTGCTAAGACTGTGACCCCGTTTATGGATTGGCCATTGAAAGCCTTGGGTTGAAATCCCAGCATGGCCAAAAATTTATTCGTGGATTAAGAAGCCAATTTTGACATATTTATTTTTTCCTTCTCTGAGAAAGTCCTGTGTCTCAGTATGATGCATAATCCATATGTGGATATATCCTATGTGATATGATGTAATAAAAAATGTTATATGTATAATAATACTAAATAAATAAGGGTAATAAGCATCATATACAGTAAACCCATGTATGTAAATAGATCTCATATATTAATATTCCTTTTTCCAGTGCTGGGGCCTCTATTCAGGCCCTGAGAACTGTTCTGAATTTCTTGTCTTCAAGCACGGTGAGCCTTTGCCCTTCACCTACAGTGCCACAGAGTTATCCATACCCTGAGTTCAAATACAAGGCCTGCCAGGAAAATAGTGCAAATTCCAAACCAGGGCTTTATTGTTATTATTATTATTATTATCATTATTATTATTATTAGCCAAGCACAGGGCTTGCACTCAGGTCTTGGCATTTCTGCAACAGCAGAACCTTGTATCTGAGGACCCGAGTTCAAATCTTGGGGCTGGCAAAAAAAAAAAAAAATAAAAATAAAAATAAAAAGGAGAAGCATAAAACTGAGAAGATCAAGAAGGTGGTTTTACTTTTTTTTCCCTTTGTACTGTGACCATCCTGGGTCTAAATGACAAGTCCCAGAAAGTGTACATGACCTTGCATTGCTGATGTTTGGCAGGCTATTAAGGAAGCCATACCGAAACTGGCAACTTAGTTCTGGAGGTCTAATCCCGGGATTGCCACTAATGAATGGTGGAGATTCTAAGAAATCCATTCCCATATACATCCATACAAATGGAATGTTATAAAAGGAACAATTAAGTTGGTAGTTAGTGTATGATTATAAAATTATACACAACAATTATACTACATTGACTAATTTTCAATTAATCCTTTATTATGTATTCAACCATGATAGTTAAAAAAGCAAGGAATAATTTAATTGCCAATAATCGGTAGTAATATTGTATATGCAATTTCATAGTATACAGACATATGTCTCTTGTTTTATGCATCTACATCTACATCTATCTATCTATCTATCTATCTATCTATCTATCTATCTATCTATCTATCTACCAATCTACACATTTATCTGTTTATACACTTGTCACTACTGGGGCTCAGTGGGAGAGTGCTCGCCTACTACATGCAAATTCCTAGGGTCAATTCCTCACTACTGTGTGTATAGATAAATCTGGAAGTCGTGCTGTTGCTCAAGCAGCTGAGCACTAGCTGAGCATGAAAGCTTAGAGACTGTGTGTCAAGACTCTAACTCAAGACCCAGAAATGGCACCAAAAAAGATAGAATGTTCTGACCCAGCTGCACAGAAGCAGATGCTGCTGGCTCACTCACCCCTGTCATCCAAGATTCTTGGGGGCTGAGATCTGACAATGGTGAGTTTAAAACCCAGCCCTGGCAGGAAGTCTACAAAACTCTGAGCTGTGGCTCAAAGTGGTAGAGCTCTAGCCTTGAGCAAAAGATCTTAGGACTGTAACCAGGTTTTCAATGCAATCCCCGTGGCTTACTCCACCTCCCCCCAAAAACCCCTCTAAATCATTAGATGTGAGCTTTGTGTGGTTTGTGACGTGTTTCTGAAAGAATGGTGATATTGTTGAAAGCATCCTAATTCTAATGACATTGTGTGGGATACAGCTATGTGATGAGTCCTTCATGAGGTTTCGTGTGCTGAGTCCTACTTTCATCTGGTCCTTGTAAGAGCTCCACAGGTCAGATAATTTTGCTATAGAGAAACCTGAGGCTCAGATATGTCCCTACGTCAGGGCCAAAATTATGTTTGTCTCCTGCAGACAATTGTTTGGGTTTATTTTTCTCGGTCATGAATCTTGAACTCAGGACCTAGCCCCTGACGGTTCCATATTGGGCTCATAGCTAGCCCTCTACCACGTGGAGCCAAGGATCCCCTTGCAACAGAGTGTTACAGTCTAGGTATCTGTAGCTGAGGTCTGTCATCCTGCCTACCCAGGAAGCTGAGATATGATGATTTCGGTTCCAAACTATCCCAGACATAAAAGGTCCCATGAGACTGTAATCTCCTTTTCAGCACTTAGAAACTTGAACTGGAAGCTGGGTGCTGGTGACTTGCACCTGTCATCCTAGCTACTCAGGAGCCTGAGAGTTGAGGATCACAGTCCAAAGCCAGGCTGGGCAGGAAATTGCTTGAGAGGCCTCTCTCCAGTGAACTACCAAAAACCTCCAGGGCTGCTGTAGCTCAAGTGGTAGGGTGATTGGCTTTAGCTGAAGAACTCAAGGACAGCACTCAGGCCTAGACATAAATTCCTCCAACTTCCAAAAAAAAGAAAGAAAGAAACTTGAAGTGGAGGACTGGGAATGTGTCTTAGGTGTATAGTGCTGTATGAATCCCTGGGTTTGCCTCTATGAATTTCTGGGTTTGATTCCTTAGTACCACATACTAGAAAAAGCCTGAAGTGACTGTGTGGCTTAAGTGATAGAATGCTATCCTTGTACTGGAGAAACTCAGGTCCAGTGTTCAGGTCCTGAGTTCAAGCTACAGGACAAGTGTATGCACACACATACATGTGCACACAGACACACACACACACACACACACACACAGATACACACACACACATACATACACATACACAAACACAGATACCAGAAGTTAAGGTGTGACACCAAATGGTAAAACACTGAGCTTCTATTCTGAGCTCATGGTCAGCACCCAGGTCCTGTGTTCAACCCCAAAACCTAGTCATCGGGGGCCAAACTAGGAGAGGTCAAAGGTTTCAAAACTTGATGAGCATCACCAGCCCTAAATGACAGGGAGCATTGTGATATTACACATGTGCTTAGATTTAGCAAGCTTCCAGAAACCAAGGAAGCCACCGTTGCCAATAATGAATCATTTCGTTAAGTTCAGCTCCCTTGTTTCCTGCCAAAAAGAACCTTGAAATAATTGTAACAGGTTATTTCAACACTGGAACATAGTCTAACAAAGACACGATAAATGCAGGGAACTTGGCCTGCCAAGGGAGGTGGCACAAATGAAGGTTTCCTGTCAAAACAGCACTGGGGAGAGAGATAGCTTGGGGTATAAAGAGGCCTTTTTCTCCTAGCCTTTATAGCCAGCCCACACTCCTCCTCAGTAATTGGCTTGGATGGAGTTGTTTATTACACAGCTCTACTGGAGTGAGGCCTTTTGTCTGCCTGTTCCAACAATGAGGCAGACTTCCTCCAGCACCCTGGGGTGTGCAGAAAACCTCAGGCTACACTGGGAACAGTTAAGAGAGCCCCGGAACATGCACTGTCTTGAAAGCACGGTCTGTGCTATGAAATCATTCTATTCAAAGCAAATATTCTAGCTGGATGCCTTTCATCATAGGGACTCTGGACCTTTACCGATAGAAATACATGCATACATACATGGGGAAACATGGAGTTACTTGTTTTTTATTTTGCTTTTTTTTGGCAGGTGCAGGGGTTGTATTATGAGCCTAGGCACTGTCCCTGAGCTCTTTTTGTTCAAGGGTAGTGCTCTTTCCTTGAGCCACAGCCCCACTGATGATGAGTTTTTATTCCTTTGGTCTCTCAGAAATAAGAGTGCTGTGGACTTTCCTGTCCTGGCTGAATTCAAACTGGCATTCTCTACCTCCCAGACTCCTGATGAGCTAGTATTACAGGCAGGAACAAATGACACCTGGCTTTCTTTTCTTCTTGTTCTTTTTCCCATTGTGAGAAACTGAAATCTTCACAGTTTCATTCTAATGGTTTGCATTTTGAAGTAAACTGCCCAGGCCTGGAGTTCCAATGCCAGGACTGCCACCTACAAATGGAGGGAGATCTTGAGAAAGTCTTTCCTATTCATGTGAATGTTTAATGGAATGTTATAAAAGTAACAATTGAATTTGCAGTTAGTTCATGATTGTTTTATAGAAGGCCACACAAAAAGTATTGGATTATGTCTTCCATTTTATCTATTTTGTATAATTCTCCCAAGTAAAGAATACTGACTTCTTTTACATTAATGTTTTAATAAATATTCAACAATGATACTTCATTAAATGGAGGCATAATTTAATAATAATTCATAATATATATAATTTAATATCCTCACACTGTCTCTCTCTCATATATATTGTAAACTACACATCTATTTATCTATCTATATCTATATCTATATCCATATCTATATCTACACCTATATCTTTATCTATCAGCCACAACTATGGCTTGTTCCCAGGTCCTCAGAACTGGTTGGCAGATCAGTTTGCCAAAGGCTTTTGTACTACAACTGATCCTTTCATGAATTGGGCATTGTGGGCTGTGAGTTCAAAGCCCAGCATGGCCCAAATTTTGTATGTGGAGTCAGAAGCCAATTTTTATACATTTTTTTCCTTCTCTATGAAAGTCCTGGGTCTCAGTATGATGTATAATCCATATTCAAATAAATCAATGTTATAAGGTGAAATAAATGTTATATATGTAATAATACTAAATAAAATAAAAAAATATGGATAATAAATGTCATATGGAGTAAACCCATGTATGTAAATAGATCTCATATATGAATATTATTTTTTTCAGTGCTGGGGCTTGAATTCGGGCCCTGGAAACTGGGCTTAAATTCTTGTCTTCAATGACGGTGAGCTTCCTCTCCCCCACAGTGCCACAGTTACCCAGACCCTGAGTTCAAATCCCAGGCCAGCCAGAAAAATGGTGCAAATTCCAAGCCAGGGCCTTATTTTTTTTGGCTAGGCCTGGGGCTTGAACTCAGCTCCTGGTAACTCTTCCTCACCTTCGATCATCTTAGGCTGGGGTGCAGGCTCTGGACCCACAGTCCATCCTGAGATCCTAGGATCCAAATTCAAATCTTGGGACTGGCAAAAAAAAAAAAGTGCTGGGAAGGTAGCTCAGTAATAGAGTCCTTGCCTTGCATGCATAAGGCCATGGATTCGATTCCTCAGTACCACATAAGCAGAAACAAGCCAGAAGTAGTGCTATGGCTCAAGTGGTAGAGTGATAGCCTTGAACTGAAGAGTTGAGGGACAGCATCGAGACTCAGAGTTCTGACCCCAAAACCAAGAAAAAAAAAAGAAGAAAAGAGAGGGGGAAAAAGGAGAAGGTTAAAACTCGGAAGTATCAGAGGCGGTTTTACATTTTTTTTCCTTTGCATGGCAAGCAGGGCTCGGAAAGTGTACATGACCTTGCACTGCTGAATTTTGGTGGGCTATCTGGGAAGCCATAGCCCAAAGCAGAAACCTAGGCCTGGGGCGTGAATCCCAGGACTCCCACCTATGAATGGTAGTATATCCTAAGAAATGCATTCCGATATACATCCTTATGGATGGAATGTTGTAAAGTAACAATTACATTAGTGTATGATTATATTATAAAATTATACACAATAATTATACTATTTTGAATAATTTTCAATTGATACTTTGTTATGTATTCAACCATAATACTTCAATACAGGAAGGAATAATTTATTGATAATTGTTAGTAATATAATATATATAATTAAATAATAGGCAGACATCTCTGTCTTGTTTCATATATATATACATATATATACATACATAAATATATATATCTGTTACAATCTACATATCTATTTCTACACTTGTCATTCCTGGAGCTCAGTGGTAGAATGCTCCCCTCGATGTATGAAGACTTGGGTTCAATTCCACACTATTACATGCACAGAAAACCCGGAAGTAGTGCTGTCAAGCAGTTGAGCACTGGCTTTGAGCATGAAAGCTTAGGGACTGTGTCTAGGCCCTTACTCAAGCCCCAATACTGGAACCAAAAACAAGGTAGAATGTAGAATGTTCTGACTGCAATTATAGAAAGCCAGGATTTCAAATACCTCATCACAGAGCAAGCTGGGAGTCTGAAACTGATGGCTGTCATGTAACCTGACTTAGCCAGAGGTCAATAGATGCAGCACAGCATCATGGAACCAGACACTGCTGGCTCACCCCTAGCTGCTCAGGGGGTGAGATCAGACACTGGGGGTTGAAAACTCAGCCGTGGCAGGAAGTCTGGTAGACTCTGAGCTGTGCCTGAAAGTGGTAGAGATCTAGCCTTAAGGAAAAGATCTTAGGACAGTACCTCTAACCTATGAGTGAAATCCCTGAGGCTGATGACTCTCCCCCACAAAACATCCCTCTAAACCATTAGATGTGAACTTGTGCGGTTTGTGATGTGTATCTGAAAGAACGGTGATAGTGATGAAAGCACTCTAATTCTAATGACAGTTTGTGGGATATAGCTATGTGATGAGTCCTTCCTGGGGTGCTGGGTGTTGAGTATTTCTTGGTTGTCCATGGGGTACTGAGTGCTGAGTCCTTCACAGGGTGGTATGTGCTAAGTCTTTCACGAGTTGTATTCTTTCATCTGGTCCTTATAAGAGCTACACAAGTAAGATGAATGTGCAGATGAGAAAGTTGAGGCTCAGATATGTCCCCAAGGCAGGGCCAAATTTATGTATGTACTAAACTCTAGTGATTTGTCTACTGCAGACAATTGTTTTGATTTAGGTTACTCCATCATGAACCTTGAACTCAGAGCATAGATGCTGACTTTCTTTTTGGGCTCATGGCTCATGTTCTACCATGCTGAGCCAAGGACCCACTTGCAGCAAAGTGTCATTGCTTAGATGTCTTTAGCTGAGGTCTATCATTCTGCCTGCTCAGGAAGCTGAGGATCTCATTTCAAAAGTATCCCAGATCACGGTCCGAAGTCAGCCTTGGCAGGAAATTCCTTGAGATAGTTATATCCAATAAAACACCAGAAAGCCTGAAGGGGCATTGTAGCTCAAGTGGTAGTGTGCTAGACTGAGATGAAGAGCTCAGAGACAGCACCCAGGCCCAGACTTCAACTCCTCCAACTTACAAGAAAAGAAAGAAAGAAACCTGAATTGGAGTGCTGGGAATGTTTCTTTGGGGTAGACTGCTTTGTGTGTGTGAAACCCTGGGTTTGAATCCTCAGTACCACATCCCTACAAAAAAATCCTGAAGTGGCTGTGTGGTAAGAGTACTGTCCTTATAGAGGAGAAACTCAGGTACAGTGGTTAGGTCCATAGTTCAATCACCAGGATGGTGTATGCGCGCGCACGCGCGCGCGCACACACACACACACACACACACACACACACACACACACACACACACACACACGGAGGCACCGTTGCCAATAATGAATCATTTCATTCTGTTCAGCTCCCTAATTGTCTATGAGAAGGACTGTTGAATTAATGGTAGCAGTTTGTTTCAACACTGAAACATAGTCTAACAAGGACAGGATGAGTATAGGGAACTTGGTCTGCCATGGCAGGTGGCACAAATGAAAGCTTCCAGTCAAAACAGAGCACAGGGGAGAGAGATTGCTTGGGGTTCAAAGAGGCCTTTTTCTCCTAACCTTAACAGCCTGAGCACACTCATCCTCACTAATTGGCTTGGATGAATTGTTTGTTACCCAGATGCACAGGAGTGAGGCTTATTGTCTGCCTGATCCAACAATGAGGCAGATTTCCTACAGCAGCCTGGGGTATGGAGACCCCCTCAGGTTAACTGGGAACAGTGTGGGGAGCACCGGAACATGCACTGTCTTGAATGCACACTCTGTGCTCAGAAATCATTCTATTCAAAGCAAATTTCCTAGCTAGGTGCCATTCTTCATAGCAACTCTGGCTCTTCACCAATTCAAATATATGCATATATACACAGACACATGGAGTTACTGGCTCTTTTATTGTGGCAGGACCTGAGGCTGGAACTGTGAGTCTAGACATTTTCCCTGATCTCCTTTTGCTCAAGGAAGCATTTTATTGTGTCTTAAATCATGATTACCCTAGGTTGGGATGCAGCTTTTACACCCACCCAGGGATCCTAGGACCGGAGTTCAATTCCCAGCACTGGCAAAAATACAGCAAACCAACAAAAATGGATGATGAAAAACCAGGTAATTTTACACAACAGGTTTGCTTTTGTTTACTTAGCACTGTGACCCTCCTGGGGCTCAATGACTTGGCTTGAAAATTGTAGGTGACATTGCATGGATGAAGGCTGGGGGGCTGTCAGTGAAGATCAGTCCAACCCAGATACCTAGGCCCTGAGATCGATCTTAGGCCTGCCACCCACACATGGCTGAAGATCTTAGGAAACTTGTTCCTATCTATAGGAACACTAATAGAATGTTTGAAATGTGCTAACTGAATTACTAATTAGATAGTCATTCCAGTATAAGATTGTATGCAATAAATATAGATCATTGATTAATTCTTTATGAAGTATCCTACCATTATTAATTAATGGAGGCATAATTTTAGACCAAATAATTGTTAGTAATAGAATATGTGAAAATAAGATATAGATATCACTCTTTATATATGGTTATACACTAGAATCTAAATAAATCTCTGTCTCTCTCTGTATACCTTTGTAGATGCATATACATATGTTAATACACACACACACATGCACACACACACACAAACACACACACACACACACACACACACACACACACTGCAATCTAAACATCTATCTGTTTATATATTG
Source organism: Dipodomys spectabilis (assembly GCF_019054845.1). Taxonomy (NCBI): domain Eukaryota; kingdom Metazoa; phylum Chordata; class Mammalia; order Rodentia; family Heteromyidae; genus Dipodomys; species Dipodomys spectabilis. Next base: position 708,267 of record NW_024871103.1, read on the forward strand.
GCCATTCCTCGGCTTGATCTCAGGTCCTCAAATGTGCCCACCAACTTCACTTGCATCAGACTGGTGTGCTAACATTTACCCTTTCATGAAGTGGGCCTGTCAGACCCTGAGTTCAAGGCACAGAACTGGCAAAAACTTAATCCTGTGGGAAAACCCAATTGTCCCACTGTTTTCCTTATCGGTGAAAGTCCTGGGCCTCAGGAATGATGTAGAATACATAAGCAAATCTATGTCTTATGTAATAGGATGCAACAAATGTTATATGTGTGATCATACTCACTCAAATGCATAAGAAATAAATAAAACATAAAAAATGAATACACTAACCACAGCATACAGTAAACATTTGCATGTAAATATAAATCATGTTTTTAAAATGTATACGAATATTATTTTTGAATTCAGGCCCTAGGAACAGGCCTTTCTTTATTGTCTTCCAGCATGGTGATCTTCCCATCCCCCAATGTGCTGCAGATTTCCCCCGACCCTGAGTTCAAATACCAGGCCTGGCAGAAAAAATGGCAAGAATTACAAGCCACGGATCCTCATAATATTTTAAATATTTTTAATGTATTTATGTATGTATGCATGTATGTATGTTTGTATGGTTTTTTTTTATTTTGTCAAGCACAGGGCTTGAACTCAGGTAGTGGCAATTCTACCTCAGCTTTGATCACTCTAGGCTGTGATGTAGCCACTGGACCCACAGCTGCTAATGGGATCAGGCCTTTCAGGGAAAACAATGCACAGAAAAAATGTGGCCTTTTTACGTTTTCTTCCTTTGCACGGTGACCCTCCTAGGTCTGAATGACACTGTTGCAAAGGGTACTTCACCTTGCATTGCTAAAGGTTGGCGGACTATTAGGGAAGCCATAGGCTCACGTGGCAACATAGGACCTGACCAAACAATGGCAGGAAATACTAAGAAACTGGTTCCCATCCATAGGAATAACAATGGATTTTTGTCAGTGTCACAGTTGAATGAGTTAATCATGATGCTCCTATAAAATTAGACAGAGTGTTTTCAGGAGTCTGATTGATTTTATTTAATATTTATGAAGCATTAAAAGAATATTATTATTTACAGGAACACAATAATTTCAGGACACTGATTGATTTCATTAATAGTGTAAGGATGAAAACAATAACATTAATTACATGGACGCGTAATAAATACCCATGAATTGGTAGGAATGTATTCTTATAACTGAATAACGTATAGACATCTCTGGCACTCTATAAAGATATATATTTATTAGTATACTGTCATCTGCATGTCAATCTGTTCATATTTTGTTAACTCCTGGGCTCGATCTCAGGTCCTGGGAACAGCCTGTCAGCTCAGTTTGCCCCAGGAGGGTGTGTTCACACTCAACCATTCATGAATTTGGCCCTGTAGGCCATGAGTTCAGATACCAGCACTCCCAAACAATGAATCGTTGAATAAGAAGCTGATGCTGACACGTTTTCCTTTTCTGTGAATGTCCTGGTGTCAGGTATGAAGTGGAATACATATGCAGGTTTATATCCTATGTAATCAATGTAACCAACGTTCTATGTGTCATAATAATCAATAAATAAATGGTCAATACATAAATAAAACAAAAAAATGCAATAACTACACTGAATGCAATATGGAGTGAAAGTATGTATATAAATATAAATATAAATCATATATTTAAATTGTACATGAATAGGTGGGGATCGATTTCAGGCCTAAGGAACAGAATTGAATTTCTTGACTTCAAGGAAGCCAGATTCCCCTTCCTACACAGTACAACAGTGTTACCCAGACCATGAGTTCAAATCCCAGTCCTGGCAGAAAAATGGCACCTTTATAGTATGTGAGGCCCAATTCTTAGGTATTTCATGATTCCTCCATTTTATGAATGTGATTGTGTAAATGCTTAATAAAGTATTAAATAAAATCGACTAGTGTCCTATAATATAATTATGTACAATTTTATCCTAGAATCATTCAAGAACTGCCCATTCAATCATGACATACATCCCATCCTATTTGTATTCATATGGATATGAATGAGTGTCTTAGGATCTCCTGCCATTTGGAGGTGGCAGCCCCAGGATTCGAACTTTGGGTTCTAGCTCCCCCCACTTAAACCCGAGAATAGGGAACTCACTGTTCTGTCCAAGAACATCAGCAAGACCAATGATTAGGCAGGCACCAGTGGCTCTCAACATTCCTCCTTGACGTTTACAAGGCTGTGATGGGAGGATCATGGTGAAGGTCACCCTCAGGAGGAAAGTCCTTGAGACCCTGTCCAACTTCAGTGCCAACAAAGCCAGAAGCCCTGTGCCTCCAGTGGTAGAGGGCCAGCCTTCAGCAAAAGCAGCTCAGAGACTGTGCCCAGATCCTGAGTTCAAGGTTCGGAACTGGTAACAAACAGACATAAACAACAATCTGTGCAGCCATCCAGCTAAAGCGGTCTCCCTCTTGTCCCCAACTGAATGGGACAGAGTTCCCTGGGAAAAGGGCTGGGAGAGCCCCTGTCAACTTGATTCTGCCCATGCTGATTGCATCACAGGATTCTAGCCACACCCCCATTATTTCATGTTTCTTTCTGACCAATGGGATACAAGAATGGTGGCAACGCCCACATTCCATGATGCCTGGTAGCACCTGGATTCCCTCTTTTAGTACACCACTACCAGCAGTTAAGGAAGGTAGAGGTGGCTGAGTGGTGAGCAAGAGACTCAAGGTAACTTTGGAGAATAGTAAGAAATTGACATGCCCCACCCCCCTACCCCCCTTCCTGTGGTGCTGGATTTCAAATCTCAGCGGGCCTAAGGCCCTGACCTGGTCCCTGCCCCTGGTCCTCTGCTCTGGGTCCATGTGTCTGCCATGTCACCGCCATCCCTGCTTGCTCTACCTGGATCAGCTGCCAACAGTGTCTCCCAGCAGCACAGGTGAGTGGCCGCCCCAATACCATTCCCAACTCGGGTCAGAAACCCCTCTGAGACCCCCTGCTTGTTTCCTCTCCCTGGCTCTGAGGAGCCACCTTTCTGTCTTGTGCATTTCTCAGAAACAATATATGCTCAGGCTGGGCTGAGCTCAGGCGGTCCTCCTATCTGTGACATGTATGCTCCACCAGTCCTGGTCCTCTGTAGTTGGGATGGTAGACATGTAGAGCCATGCTCACTCATCAGTTTAGATGGATATCACAAACTCTTAGTCCATGGCAGCCGATTCTTGACCACAGATAAAGCTCTGGGTAGGGCCACAACCATTGGAACTCAGTCTCTTCACAGGACAGTTGTAAGGAAACAAGGGATTTATATAGAGAGATTTCTGAAACATGGCTAGGCACAGAGGGAGTGGCCTTCAGGTAATGTTCTCGACAATTCTGTGAGCATATGACAGGAAGATACCTGGAAAGGGTTCAGGTGGCCCCTGTTATTAACGGGGCAACCGGTGTGGGATTATGCAACAAAACATGGCTCTCTTTCATCATTACCCTATCCACATGAGGAAGGGTATCCTTCACTGTGTTGAGTTTTGCAACTGGGGAAAACAAAGCATGGAGAAGCTGGGTGACCTACTTATGACCTCAAGTTCACAGGAAGCTAGGCCTGACTTCTCTACCATGCTCCCTAGTTAAATGGGTGCTATTCAGTCCACTTTTTGTAGTGGGAAGTCCACTTCTTGTCAGTCATGGGGCTTGAACTCTAGGTCTTGGCGCTGTTCAGGAGCTCCTCAGCTCAAGACTAGCGCTCTACCACTTGAGCCCACAGCACCACTTTCAGTTTTCTGGTGGATCTTTGGAGATAAGGGTCTCACAGACTTTCCTTCCCGGGCTGGCTATGAACCATGATCCTCATTTCTCAGACTCCTGTGTAGTTGGGATTAGAGTTCTGAGCCACCGGCACAGGGTTTAAGTGTACTTCTCACTTTCTTTCTCCCTCTCTCTCACATGAACTGGTTGAATGTGTGCTGGAGGAGGTGGCCCATTGTCTCCATGTGGCTAGAACCCATGGTGGCCCTCTCATTCTGGAGGTGGGCTGTGGGTCAGGAGCTGTCTCGCTCAGCCTGTTGAAACAGCTCCATGACATAAGCTCCTCTGTACCCTGGCTAGACCATGACGGTTATTCATTTTCCATCCAGCCTTACTGGACTTCTCATATTGAACTGTTTTCTACATCATTTTCTAGCACCTGGCCAAAATTATGATACATAGTTACAGAATCAAAATATCATGCCTTCTTAAGAAATTCATTTAGGATTCTGAGAATGTGGTTTCATGGTACGGTGATTGCCTAGCATGCATGAAACCCTGGGTTCAATTCCCTAGTACCACATAAACAGAAAAACACTGGAAGTGGTGCTGTGCCTCAAGTGGTAGAGTGCTAGCCTTGAGAAAAAAAAAAGCTCAGAATAATTCCCTAGCCCTGAGTTTAAGCCCCTGGACTGGCAATAAAAAAAAGTATTCAAATATTTTTTCATTCATGTGACTGTTTCTAATATATTTATAAGATGATTTCTTTGTTGCTTTTTATGTCCCCCCACACACGATATAACCCCTGCTTTCACTGTATTTAATGTTGGTATAATTTGTGGAGGGGAATGGAAAAAAAAATCGTTTAAATAGGGATACAGATGGACCCATTGTAATAACGAGAAGTACAAGTCGTTATGTTGAAAAACGAACATTACAATTTTGGCAGGGGGGGAGGCGGTAGAGATGGGAGGGATGGTAAGGGATAGGAAGGGGAAACAAAGGAGGAGGCCACAATACTTGATAAGAAATGTACTCATTATCTTGCCCACATGTAATTGTAATTCCTCTGTACAGTATTTTCACAATTAAAAAAAAACATTTAGTTAGCAAATGCAAAATAAAGAAACCATACTTTGAATATATAATTGCTCCTTCCATACTGACACCTGACAATAGTCCCTTATTCATGTGCTTTACTTATAATAGCATACTCTGTTGAAAAAAAGTTTTGGTCATTAGGTCAAAGCAACTGATGCCAGGATTTTGTGTGGTCACTGCTAATCACAGAGAGTCTAAGTGACATTTGGAAATCTTTTTGGTCAATCATAGTACCAAAAACGCAGAGGCTAATTAACAGTTGTGACAGAATAGAAGGAATAACTCGATGGAAGGAATAAATGATAGCAACTAAGGTGTACCAGAAACTGTTCTTGAGAACCATTTTTGGTTATTGAAGAACTAGTTATCAACTAAGCTTATTCCTCATTGCCTTTAGCAGTCTAAATCTCTTAGGCTAGTTCTTAATATCTGTGTGATAAATGTATCTCTTTCTGTGCTGTTCTTTCCTACTCAATCTCCATTGCTTTCTAAAAATCTGTCTTTCTATTTTTCACTATGAACATTTCCTGATACTAAATACAACTATACAGATGGCAGAGGATGCTAATGTAAGGGTCCCATGAGTCATCAATGTAACAACATGGAAAAGGAGGACATATTTATTGCTACCTCAATTTTTCTGAAAAGCTGCAATGTCATCATTTGTTTCAAATTTCCATACTTTGTCTACATAATGTCATTAAGTGCACATAAATGCAAATATGAGCCAGGTGCTGATGGTTCATGCCTGTAATGCTAGCTACTCAGGAGATTGAGACTAGAGGATTGTGGTTCAAAACCAGCCTGGTCAGGAAAGTCCACGAGACCCTTTTCTTCAATTAACCACCAGAATCCCAGAAGTGGTGCTGGGGCTAAAGTGGTACAGTGCTCAACTTGAGTTGAAGAGCCGAGGAATAATGCCCAGGGTCAGAGTTCAATCCCCACGACCAACAAAAAAAGTGAAATGTGACTTTAAGTTTCCACAAAAGAAACGACAAGTTCAATAATCTTTCCAAGCAGAAAAAATAATTCCAAAATGATTCAGTGTACTTACTTTTGCTGAATTATTTAAGTTATGGCTTTTTTTGCTGGACATAATCTCTTCTTTTAAAAATTGTCAAATATTAGCTTTACAATAAACTTCATCTAATATTTCTTATTTCAAAAGAGAAGTCTATACAGCTGATATCACATAGCTTTCTTACTAGCTTAGTTCAAAATCAACCCAGGCAGGAGAGTCTGTCAAACTCTTATTTTTAATTAAACGCCCGAAATCCAGAAGTGGAGTTTTGGCTCAACAGTAGAGTATTGGCTTTGGGGGCAGGTGGGCAGGAAAGGCAACTGTTCAGGAACAAGGTCCAGCCTCAGGGTTCAAGTTCCACAACCAGCACAAACTAAACAACAAACAAAAGCAACACAGATATTTCTTTGGGACCCTCCTTAAAAGAATACTCCTTTAAGAGAAGGGGCTCCTTTTGTTGATCATACTCACTTGATCATGCTTTTTGGAATCCTTATTGCTAAGGAGAACTCAGAACCATACTAAGTAATTGATAACTGACTCCTGCAACAAAAGGATCATCTCAGGAATGAAATATCCATGCATAAGGCACTTTAAAATTTCCATGTCTTTGTTTCTTTGCAGTAGAACATTTTTAAAACAACGTTATTTCTTTTTGTTCTATGCTGGCCTTCAAATAACACATTTCTTTTTGTAATACTCAACTAAAAGTTTACAGAAAAGTTTTATATGAGTAAATAACACACTCGAAAAAGTCAGGGACAGAGTTTCCTTCAAGCCTTGGGATTGTTTTCTTGTACAGTAAAAAGGAAAGCACATATTAACTTGAACTTTGTCATTCCTCCATGTTCCATTCCTCTCCTGGGATCAGTTTCCACATCCAGTAACCGTTATTTCCAGTAACAACCAATGGTGCTGCTTGAGGTATAATGAACAGGATTCATCGTAGGGTACAATTGGATTCAACATACTTGTCAATAAATGTAACACAAGCCATCAGCAGAAGCAGGGACAAGAACCACATGATCTTTATATGGATTTAGAAATCTTTTAATAAGCTCCAATACCCCTATATGATTAAAAGGTCTGAGAAGCTAGGAATGCATGCAACTTTCCTCAATATTATACAGAGTATGCATTTGACAAAGAATGTACCTAACAGTGGACACATGAAGACATTAAAATCTGGAATGAAGTCTAGACTAAAACTCTTCTACACAGCTCTTTAAAAACCACTTGACCCACAACTATTTTTCTAATAAAACAATTGCTAATACCAGAAAAGTCTTATTAATTTTTCTTGCATCTGTTGCTTAAAGATTTGTGATAAGCTGGGCTTCTCAATAAACTCTAAAGCAGAAATATTTGTCTTGGAGTCTGTGGATGCTTTAAACCTGTGTTTTAATTCACAATGTTACATTAAATGATTTAAGGGTTTTGGATCATTTCAAACATTTGTGGTGTAATGAATGATCTTTGTTAAACATGTATTCTGTAAAGTACCGTAGTCTTTTTATGTGTAGTGTATTTAAATATATATTATATAAAATACATACACAGATTTGCGTGAAAGATGTGCAATAACAAAGGTGTATGTATGTATGTATATATATATATATATATATATATATATATATATATATTTTTTTTTTTTTTTGGAAACTGGACAGGAGTCGAAATGGGGTGTTTCTGTTTTGGCAGAGGAGAATCACACATTTTTTACCTACATGGCCTCATCATTAGCGTTAAACAATTTTAATGCTACACAAATCTTATGTGAAGAAATGACTGCTATGAGCTCATTTTCTCTTAGGTCTAAAATAAAATAATCACTGTACGTGAGTGAAGCCAGACCCAGTTAATGCTAGCCTTTCATATGAAATGTGAAGCTCCCATGTTGCCTTTTTCTGTTGGTGTGATAACCAGTAATTAGTACATTCTCACTAAGGAGCTATTTCTTAACATAGACCAGGTTAATGCTACACCACTGTTTAAAGGGCTAATCTCACACCTTCTTAGCCATGAGTCTGGCTTAGAATGGAGTTCTCTGTGCAGTAACTTTTGGCCACTGGAAATTCCTGGCCTCCAGTTGTGTTTGGGTACCAATGACTCCATTGGCCCCAAGAGTTGATGGGATGACTGGGATTTCGACTGAGACTGTGGTGAAACTCTGCCCAAGGCTGAGGGGGTCAAGAGGTGCTTTGGAGGAACTTGGCACCATTTGAAATTCAATAGCCATTTGAGCCAAATATAAAATTGTATTTACAACTGACAGACTCAATTTGGGCCTTCAAATTTGTGGTTATTCTATTGTAAAGTAATATGTTGTTTATCTAGCATTTATTAGATTTTATGCATATGTATTTTCACAATGTGCTCCTCAGTTTGAATTAAACCAGATTTTGCAAACTCAAAAAATAATAAAATAAAATCTGGAATGAAACAAGGATGTCCACTCTCTCTACTACTCTTCCATATAGTAGTGGACATTCTAGCAAGAGCAATAGGCAAGAGAAAAACATAACTGGGATCCAAATAAGGAAGAAGTAAAACGATCCCTTTGTACAGATGAAATGATCCTGTATTTAGAGACCCTATACCTACCTTCCTCAAGTTAGTAAAGGTGTTGCTAACCTTTAGTAATGTAGCAAGGGTATAAAACCCACAAGAATCAGTAGTCTTTCTTTGTTACCAACAATGGGAACATCCAGGTTGAAATCCAAAAAATAACCTCATATGTATTAGCCTCAAAATCAACTCAAATCTAAACAAAACAAAACAATAACAACAAAACTAGGAATTAATTTAACCAAAAATGTGAAGGACCTCTACTGTGAAAATTTAAAAATATAAAAAGGGAAACTGAAGGAGATTCAAGGAAATGCAAAATCTTTCAATGCTTTCACAAATAACATTGTAAAAACTGCACTTCTGCCCCCAAACAATTGACAATGCACTGCCCATCAAAATCCCAACAATATTCCTCAATGCAGTAGAGAAAGCAATCCAAATTTAATATGAAATTAGAGAATTAGAGATGAAAAAGTAGGCTTAGAAATGAACTCATGGGTCTATAGTCATCTTACACACACACACACACACACACACACACACACACACACACACACACACACACACACACAACACACAATGGAATTCTATTCACCCATTAGAAAGGATGACTTTTCACCAGTCTTAAGGAAAATGAAAGGCTTGGGAAAATTATGCTAAGAGAAAGGAATGCAGACGCAGAAAAATACAGGTTTCATGGATTCATTCATTTATGGTAGCTAGAAGGTGCCTACAAATCTACAAGTAAAAAAGACAGATTCTACCCCTTCCCAGTTAGAATGGCCATTATCAAGAAAACTAATAATAGCAAATGCTGCAGTGGGTGTAGCCAATTGGTAACCTCCCTGGGCTGGCTTTGAACCATGATCCTCAGATCTCAGCCTCCTGAGTAATAAGGATTACAAGTGTGAGCCACCAGCACCCGTCTCCAATTGGGAATTCTATTACACTGTTGGTGGGAAGTTAAACTTGTTCCACTTCTCTGGAATGCAGTATGAAGTTTCCTCAAAAGACTAAACATAGATCTCTCTTATGACCCCTTAATTCCCCTCATGGGCAGTAATCCAATAAATAAACAAGCTCACATTAACGCTACAAGCATAAACATGTTCAGGGCCCGGGCCTAGAGTTCAAGGCCTGGAAAAAAATGTTACCACTGCTGGTATTGGATCCCGAAAATATGAACTTTTTGACATAAGATAACAAACCATTCTATTTGCAGTAGCTAGGACAGGATTTAAATGTTGTGGGTGATAAAATGGCTTCTTTGTTGAATGTTAGGAAAAGATGTAGGCAGTCCAACAAAAAGGAGATTTTTTTTGGTCTTGGTCGAGGGGCTTTAAGTCTGGGTTTGTGTACTGTCTCTGAGCTCTTCAACTCAAATGGAGATAAGAGTCTCAGGGACTTTCCTGCCAGGCTGGCTTTGAAAAGCAGTCCTCAGTTCTCAGCTTCCTGAGTAGCTAGGATTACAGCTGTGAGCCTCTGGCACCAGGCTAAAAATGGGGGATTTTTAAAAAAGAAAATCCCCCTCTTCATCTATGTCTAAACCTCAGATATCACTATTAGAACACTTCACCCTCAACTCATTTCATCAGACATTTGTAAATGTTCTCTTTTCCTTCATGTGGGAATACTGCAGTAAATATCAACTCAGCTGTGGGAATGGATCAATTGTATGGTATTTGCTAGCACATAAATCAGCAACTGTTACATCAAAACAAATGAAACCCTCATTTGGAATATTTTTTCTCTTTTTATTACAAATCTGTGCTTGATTCCTTCCTAATGTGATATTGGACCTCGTAACTGAGTGATGACGTTTTCTTTCTCTTCAGCAATTGGCCTTCTCCTACATGTGGTCAAATATTTAAGAATGCAAAGATTTCCATTGATAATTCATTAAGCTGACCTCTAAGAGAATGCACATATCTGGAATTTGGTCTGCTGTCTTGTTCTTATATGCACAGGCTTTCTAAGATTTACTTGCTGTACAAGGAATTGTATTTTCCAATCTTCTTGTGACCAATTTTAGTCTCTCTGATCAGTCTTTTGACCCTCTCTCTGAAGTCTTATTTCATTCTGCCTCATAAAAATATATTAGTTATCAGATAAATGACTCTCAGCTTCCGTATTTTGCCTGACTTCATGTAGGCTGTGATAGTTGCCCTGAGTTGCTGTTCCTGCTGGAGTTTTGTTTTGTTTTGTTTTTAGAGGCCTAGGATTACTATTCACGGTAGTAGCTTCTCTGGACCCCTTTGATCCCCAGGCCTGTAGTCAATGGGTTTTTTCCTAAAGATACAAAGAACAGCTGAATAAATTCCTGTTTTAATTGTCTCAAAATGAGGCAATCCTGCATCCTTGCAATGCCATGGATAATCCAATGTAACCACTTAATAAATGGTCTATCAAGATGGCTTTTCAAGGTTGACTGTAAAAAATGTTCATTTCCAAGTCACCAACATAAAACAGATCACATCCCTGGGAGCAGACTTTTGGAAGGAAGGTACCCCTTCCTTCCTTCTCTTATGATAGACCAAACCATAATATTCTGCAGTTGTGGTCAGCCTTGAGCACATTTTCCTTATAATATTCTGTAGTGTAAAAGAGGACCAACTATCAAAATAAAGGTGAAAATACTTATCTACTACACACTGATTTATCTTTTTTATATCTGTTGTTATTTTCATTACTTCAAACACATGGATAATTTAAACTTGAGATTAAACAAGTGGCAAAATATTGATAGAATAAACATTCAGTTTACCTTCATATATCCAATAAAATACACTTATCCCTTTATGGAAAATTAAGTCCAACTATAGAAACAATGGCGGGGATATAAAATAATCCTCAACTCAGAAATTCAGTCTCTCTATAAATACTTATTTGGTAGAAAACAATAAAATTTAATTAATGAATGTGACTTTTAAGTATCATCGGAAACACTCTTCATATACATAATTGTTTATAATTTTATAGATGTCACCTTGGCAAGAATTTAACATGCATGTAGAAATCAAATTTCCACAATTTAAGCTAGATGAGAGGAGTCAAACTCTGCTGTACTGTGTGGTGTGAATATTACCACAGTGCTGAACCCTTCCACCTAATACCAAGTCATGTGCAATAATTTATTATTTGATGTTAAGATGAGTGCGAAGTAGAAAACACTTTGAATTATTACATTAATTCACAGAAATGAAACAATAATGATGTTATTCATTTAAATTCTAATGCTTCTCAATTTTACAATTCATGCTATATATTATTAAACTTAGTTTCACTTTCTTTTCTATAGCTACTGAAATTAAAATTATATATTAAACATTCAATATTAAGAAATCAATAAGAAGTAACCTAATTTTAAAACGATATACTATTAAACTGTGATTTGAAGTATAGTTCCAACAAGTTGTGAGGTTAAGAAAACATTACTAGAATTATTAGTAATATTTTATAACTTACCAGCTTGTTATTTGTTTACTAATTGTGTCATTTTTTATTCTTGGTCCAAGTCATCTGTTTACCTTAATTGTTTAGTTTTCTATTTTATCTCTATTGGTTTACTGATTGTACATTTTATTTTCCCTTTTTAGTGACTGACATGAGGCTGAAAATCTGCATGCTAGTTTATTACTTCCTATGTTAAAGTCAAATTACTGCTCTTCACAGCTGTTTTACTCTTCTTTGTATAGTACAGTATTTCCCCACTCACATCTCCTGTATTGCTGCTTGCTATCATGTATTTTATATTTAAATTTTATTGTAAAGTTAATGTACAGAGGGGTCATAGTTACATAAGTAAGATAATGAATTCATTTCTTTTATAACTTGTTATCCCTTCCCCCATTTTTCTCCCTCTTCTATCCCAATGCCCCCCCAAGACTATTTCCAATGTATTGTCTTGTGAGTATCACTGTTGCATAAGTTCCCCCTTTTGTCCTTTGTCTCACCATTTTGCTTTTTCCCTTTCCCTTAACTAGTTCGGATCAACATATTTACAATATCCAGGGTATCAAAATCAAATACAGTTACTACAGAGGATAAGCCATAGGTGTGGAAAACACAAAAGGATAAAAAGAAATCACATATTACATTTAGAACAACAAGAAATAACATATCTTGGAGATCATTTCCCTTGGAATCACCATACACCCTCATATGTACATAGCTATTGAGCTATTCTTCTCATCTACTAAGATTATCCTTGATGTACACAATAATGCTCCCCTATTACACAGTAATTCCACTTCTTGGCATTTACCCAAGTGATCACAAACAAGATCACACTAAAGTTAGCAGAACAATTATGTTTATCACAGTATTATTTATCATAGCTAGGATAAGGAATCAACCCAGATGCTCCTCAGTAGATCAAGGATCAAGAGAATGTCACACACACACACATACACACACACACACACACACACACACACACATTGAATACTATGCTTCCATCAGAAAGAATGATACCACCTCATTTGTAGTGATATGGAAGATCTTGGGAAAAAATCATATTAAGTTATGTAAGCCAAACTTAAAGAAACATAGGTCCCATGGTTTCCCTTATTTGGAATTATTAGTTTACATCTAGGATAATCTCATGTATTTAAATTTGACATTTTGTTCTATGTTGAGCATACAACATTATTGCTACCTTGTTTGTTATTTCTGCAAACAGGCAGGTATAGTTAAAGAATTACGTTCATGTCATCGATTACTGAAGGAAGAACATCTAAAAGAGCAGCCCCTACTAGGAAGAACAACTCCTACTCTTTAGTTTCATTCCTACCTTAGGCCAGTGTTGTCCTCTGTATCCTCATGTTGTACATTAAAATTGTATACTTGGTCATCCTGTATATTTACTATCTTCTACATTGTGACCTAAATGCCCCAGCAATTCCAGTTTGCTTTACTTTAAAAAAAATTTCTCTCATAATGATTGAGTTTGGTGTGTGTGTGTGTGTATGTGTGTGTGTGTGTGTGTGTGTGTGTAGTTTTACAAATATCAGAAGACAACATTTTTCTTCATTTAGAGTACATCTTTCAGGTCATTGTAAGTTATGCCTAATTGGAGAAATCTCTTGCTATTTTAAAGATGAAACAGAAAAATATATTTGTGCATGCACCACAGTTGCTTTATTAGTCTGTTGTTGAACACTTAACTTCTATTTATATCTGGGCGGCTGTTGTGAACAATGTGAATAACAAACAACTACAGATATATTTTCGAGTTACCCAGAGAGAAATAATCAAATGATTGGTGTGTCAGATGGTATTTCAACTTTGCATTTCTTTAGAAAACTGCAAATTACTTTCTACAATGAGAATACTAACCTGTATTTTGACCAAGAGTGTAGAAAATTTCCTTTTCTCACACTCTCACCAACATTATTACATTTTGAGTTTTTTAAGGGCAGGGTTTTACAATGTGCAGAACCCCAGACTGGCCTTAGACGCAAATCCTCTTACTCCAAACTGCTAAATGCTTGGAATTATAAGCCTTTTCACCACACCTGGTGATTTTTTTTATAAGAGTTATTATAGTTCTGAAGTAGTATCATAGTAATTTTCAATTGCATTTCTATAATGACTTCTGTTCACAAAGCATTAATCTAGCATAGAAGTGGTATTAAGCACAACTTTGTAAACACACTGGCCCTTTTCAGGACTTTTTGGAAACGTGTCTATTCAGAACTTTTGTCCATTTTTAATCATTTCGTGTTAATCTCATCTTTAATCTCTCTATACAAAATCAATACTTAATTCAATATAGTAGAAAGAAAAAAATTAAGCAACTCCTAACATTTTTCAATTTTCAATAATATTATATTGTTTAAATCATTTTTTGTTTACACTTAAGACTATATAAATTAATTTAGCTAGACCTTTTACAAGGCTATATGTATTTTATTTATTTTTCGTTCATGGCTCTTTCCAAAGCCTGCGTGTCTAATTTTTCTAGGTTTCTTTCAGTCTCATGTAGTTCAGATTTCAAACTGAAGTATAAATGGAAAGAAGCACAAAAACAATAGAGTTCCTCTCATCTGATGATGCCTCTACAAGAATAAGGAAAGAATTCAATCTTCTAAGGACCTTTGATTGGCTATAAAAAAGAGAATTCATTCCTCTAGGTCTTCCCTATTTTTGAAATTTAACTTAAATGATGTAAAACACAATATACTACTCAGAGACTTTTATGTTTTCATCAGTTTTGCACATTTTCATATGGACTTCACTTCAGTCTACAACATTCCTTCATTATTCTGTCCCTGATGTTTTTATACTGTCAAGACATAATAAAATCAGTTTGATTTACAGCATGAGAAGTTATCCTCCTGGCTGACTTTGAAGCAGAGCATGGTCAATAGAGAACATGCCTTCTGGTTTCTCATTACATGTAATGGCTTTTGTAATACTGATTGCATTCTATTTAATATTTAAAAAAAAAAAACTGCTGGCTAGTTTGTGATCATTTGGGTAAATGCCCCAAAGTGGTATTGTTGGATCATAGAGGAGCTCTATGTGGAGTCTTTGGAGGAAACTCCATACTACTTTCCAAAGTTGTTGAACAAGTTTACACTCCCAACAATAATGCATTAAGGTTCCATTCTGTCCACATCCCCACCAGCATCTGTTGTTTTTAGAGTTCATGACTATAGCCATTCTAACTGGGGTGATATGGTATCTCAATGTTGTTTTGATTTGCATTTCTTTTATGGCTAGAGAGGTTGAGCATTTCTTCATGTGTCTATTGGCCATACTTTTTTCCTCTTCAGAAAAGTTTCTAAGTCTTTAGCTCACTTATTTATTGGGCAGTTGTTTGTTTGAGGATTTGTCGTTGGGGATTTAATTTTTTTGAGTTCCAGGTATATTTTAGATATGAGACTCTTGTCCATTACCAGCACAACTATGTTTATTGAAGCATTATTTATCATGGCTAAAATATGAAACAAACCCAGATGTCCTTCACTAGATAAAAGGATGAACAAAATGTGATATATATAAAATGGAATTCTATGCCTCCATCAGAAAGAATGACATTGCCCCATTTGTTAGGAAATGGAAAGACTTAGAAAAAATTATATTAAGTGAATTAAGCCAGGCCCCCAAAAACATAGGTAATAGGTCCCATGGTTCCTCTTATTTGCAAAAACTAGTATATGTCTGAGACAAGCAGAAAAGGTCAGATAAGTTGATGTTAGGTGAAATGAACCCCAAGATAAAGATTCAACTGTTTTTTTTCCTTTATTGCAATTGTTTCAAACATTTATAAGATGATTTCTTTGTTGATTTGTATGTCCATCCCCCATGGTATAACCCATGCTTTCACTGTATTTGTTGTTGGTATAACTTGTGGAGGGGAAGGGAAAAAAATCATTTAAATAGGGATGCAGGTGGACTCATTGCAATAATGAGATGTACAAGTCCTTATGTCGAAAAATGAACTTTACATCTTTGGTGGGGGGGTAGAGTTGGTGGGATGGGGAGTGTGGGAGGAGATGGGAAGGGATAGGAACAAGAAGCAAAGAAGGAGGCAACAATGCTTGATAAGAAATATACTCATTACCTTGCCCATGTAATTGTAATTGTTATTCCTAGAAGTTTATGTTAAGTATTTCACAAGTTTTTTTTTCTCTTAATTCTTAAGAAAACATTTGCTATAATTCTAATATTATTACCATTTTAGTGTTAGGAAATATTGTAATTAAGGGCACTAAGTGCATGGCCCAAAGACACACAGTGGGGAAGGAAATGATTCAAAATTTCAAAAAGTAAGCAATAAAAAAGTAGGTAAAATCCTCTCCATTCCCTTACTCTCTCAACTCAATATTCATGCTGTCCAAGAAATAATAGCATAGCAATTATTGCCCACGGTAATTGTTTTCTGTCACATTTTGTCTTCAACACAGTGTTGGTGACATTGGGTTATCATGCTCAGAGCTGAGCTCATAAATTGAGGTCTAAAGAGAGACAAATTTCTTGTGTTCCACAGTTCCAGTATACATTTTAAAAAGTACTAAAGGGCTGGGAAGGTAGCTCAGTGGTAGTGCGCTTGCCTTGCATGCATGAGGCCCTGGGTTCGATTCCTCAGCACCACATAAGCAAAAAAGAAAAAAGGCTGAAGTGGCGCTGTGGCTCAAGTGGTAGAGCACTAGCCTTGAGCTGAAGAGCTGAGGGACAGTGCCCAGGCCCAGAGTTCAGGCCCCAAGAACAGACCCCAAAAAAATATTTAAAAAAAAAGTACTAAAACTAGCTGGTAGCTGGTGGCTCACACCTATAATCCTGGCTAAAGAGGAAGCTGAGATCTGAGGAATGTGCTTCAAAGCAAGCCCAGGCTGGAAAGTCTGTGAGACTCTTATCTCCAATAAACTACTAGGAAAGCAGAAGTGGCACTGTGGCTCAAGGGGTAGAGCACTCACCTTCAGCTGAAAGGCAAAGGGAGAGCGCCCAAGCCCAGAGTTCATGCCGCATGACCAATTAAAAAAAAAAAGATTAAAACGTTTAAATACCATCACTTACTGTCTTTTAAGAATCCAAAAATGAAATAAATTCACATATAATCACTCCAAAATGCTTTAAAAGCGGGAGATGATAAACAAGCCACCATGAAGTAAATTTTCTTCTACTTTTTAAATTATTCTGAAAGCCATGTGCTGGTTGGTCACACCTGTAATCCTGTCTACTCGGGTATCTGCTCAGGAACCTGAGATCTGTGGATAACCTTTGGAAGCCAATCAGGACAAAAAATATTCATGAGATTATTTTTAAAAAATTACAATGGAATTCTGTGCCTCCATCAGAAAGAATGACATTGCCCCATTTGTTAGGAAATGGAAAGATTTGGAAAAAATTATATTAAGTGAAGTAAGCCAAGCCCAAAGAAACATAGGTCCCATGGTTTCCCTTATTTGCAATATCTAGTATATGTATGAGTCAAGCAGAAAAGGTCAGATAATGTGATGTTAGGAAAATGAACCCTTACATATGTATTTAAATGTTTTTTTCTTTCATGAATTTTTTTCTAACACATTTATAAAATTATTTCTTTGTTGCTTTGTATATCCCCCCCCCAAAGTATAACCCCTGCTTTCACTATATTTGATGTCAGTATAATTTGTGGAGGAGAAGGGGAAAAACAAGTCGTTTAAGGATACAGGTGGACACGTTGCAACAATGAGGTACAAGTTGTCATGTTGAAAATGAACTTTACAACTTTGGTGTGGGGGGGAGGATGGGGTGGGGGGGCGAGGGGAGGCTGGGAAGGGATGTGAAGGGTAAACAAAGGAGGAGGCTGCAATGCTTGATAAGAAATGTACTCATTATCTTGCCCATGTAATTGTAACCCCTCTGTACAGTATGTTCACAATAAAAAAATAACAAAAATATTAAAAAAAATTAATGAACTAGCAAAGAGCCAAGAATGGAGATGTAGCTTATATAGTAGCTCATCAATCTAGAGAGGAATGGCCTAGCGGGACCTTGATGCACTGAATTCAAACTCTGAGAACCAAAATGCGCAGGCATGCGCACACACACACATACACAAACACACATTTATTCAAAATATCTGCATATCAGTGTTTTGCATTAATTTCTTTGTTAATGATATTATATGGGTAAAATAGGGGAAATATTCTCTTCCATCCCATAACATTTTTATATTTTTTATTGTAAAAGTACTGTACAGAGTGGTTACAGTTACATGAAAAAGTAATAGTTCATTTCCTATCAAGCATTGTTACCTCCTCCTTTGTTTTCCCCCTTCCCTCCCACCTCCACAAGTACACTCCCCTCCCCCACCCTCCTAAATTGTAAAGTTCGTTTTTCAACATACTGTCTTGTGTGTCACATTGTTGCAATGGGTCATATTGTATCCTTATTTAACCATTTTGTTTTTTCCCTTTCCATCCCCAAATTAGAGAAGTGTATATACAAGATGGAGGTGCACCAACATCAGATACAGTGAAAACAGGGGTTTAACTGTGGGGGATGCACATATAAAAAATCACATCGTACATTATAAATATATTAGAAACCACAGGAAGAAATAAAACACCACTTTTGTCCTTATCATGGGGTTCATTTACCTTAACATCATCTTATCTAGTCATATGCACATGTTTTTGATCTTTTTTTTTAATTGTGCAAATACCATACAGAGGAGTTACAATTACATGGAAAATGTAATGAGTACATTTCTTATCAAGCATTGTTGCCTACTCCTTTTTTCTGCCTTACCATACCTTCTTTGCTTATCCCGGATATGCATTAGTTTTTGCAAATAAGGGATACCACAGGACCTATGTTTCTTTTTTTTTATATTGTGAAAATGCCATACAGAGGGGTTACAATTACATGCGTGAGTTATTGAGTACATTTTTTTTATAGTGAGAATACTGACAGAGGAGTTACAATTACATGGGCAAGATTTCTTATCAAGCATTGTTGCCTCCCCTTTGTTTCCCCTTCCCATCCCTTCCCACACTCCCCCACTTTCCCCACCCTGTCCTCCTTCCCCCAAAGTAGTAAAGTTCATTTTTTGACATAATAACTTGTACATCTCATTGTTGCAATGGGTCCACTTGCTCCTGCTTTGTTTCCCCTTCCCATCCCTGCCCATCTCCCACTCCCCACACCTACCAATCCCTCCCCCCCAACCCCCCCTCCCCACTGTCCACATCCCTCAACACCCGGCCAAAATCATCTTTTGACATAACGACTTGTTCATCTCATTGTTACAATGGGTCCACCTGCATCCCTTTTAAAACGATTTGTGTTTCCCTTCCACTGGACAAAGTATACCAACATCAAATACAGTGAAAACAGGGGCTTTAGCTTGCAGGAGGAACATACAAAGCAACAAAGAATTCATCTTATAAATATCTTAGAAACAATCGCATGAAATAAAAACCATTTGAATCCTTATCTTGGGGTTCATTTTGCCTAACATCAACTTATATGATGTTTTCTGCTTGTAGCAGACACATACTAGTTATTGCAATTAAGGAAACCATGGGACCTATCTTTCTTTGGGCCTGGCTTAATTCACTTAATATAATTTTTTCCATGTCTTTCCATTTCCTAACAAACTGGGTGATGTCATTCTTTCTGATGGAGGCATAGAATTCCAGTACACACACACACACACACACACACACACACACACACACATTTTCTTGATCCATTCGTTTACTGTGGGGCCTCGGGTTCTGTTCTGTATCTTAGCTTTGGTAAATAATGCTGCAATGAACACAGTTTTGCTGGTAGTTTTAGTATGGTCTTGTTTGTGATCAAAATGGGATTGCTGGGACTTAGGGGCGCTCTATTGTAGTCTTTTGAGGAACCGCCATACTACTTTCCAAAGTCTTCGAACAAGTTTAAACTCCCAACAACAATGCATTAAGGTTCCCTTCTGTCCACATCCCCTCCAGCATCTGTTCTTTTAAAAATCTAGAATGCTTCACGAAGTTGAGTGTCATCCTCAGTCAGGGGCTATTCTTCTCTTTATTGTTCCAATGTTAGTGTATGTGCTACTGAATTGAGCACAGAACATTTTTTATACATAAAGTGTAATTGATTTTCTTAAACTAGACAATTCCACAAAAATTAAATTCAAAAGAATTGTCGTGAAGCCAGGCGCTGGTGGCTCACGTCTGTAACCCTAGCTACTCAGGAGGCTGAGATCTGAGGATCGCGGTTCAAAGCCAGCCGGGCAGGAGAGACCGTGAGACTCCTATCTCCAATAAACCACCAGAAAACCGGAAGTGGCGCTGTAGCTCAAGTGGTAGAGCGCTCGCCTTGAGCTGAAGAGCTGAGGGACAGCGCCCAGGCCCAGAGTTCAAGCCCCACAACCGACAAAAAAAAAAAAAAAAGAATTGTCGTGAAATTTTAGAACCATGTATTTCTTACAAAAGAACACATTTAAGAATAAAGTCAAGTTTGTCATGTCAAAAACAAAATAATACCAGATATTTGTTGTTCAACAGATGTGTAGGAGGAGGAATTCAATTATTCTGTACAAGGAACCTGCCATTATGAACACTATAGAAAGTGTTAAGGTTTGTTAAAAGTTTTAATGTTTTAAATATGTTTAATTTTGGGAATTTGCTTATATATGCCAAAATTAAGACTATTTAGCAGGTTGTAAAACTTTTTCATAAAGCATTTAAGATTCATGGTACATACTACTAAATATGTACATTTCAGAGTTTATAGAAACTTTACTAATGAGAAGTTGCAAAGTGTTTGTGTAAAGAAGCAGATTTAAGACATTAACTGCACAGTTTCTGTTAAAATTTAAAGTCTTCTTTACTTTATATGTTAGTGAGGAACAAATGATGGTATAAGCCATATACAAATGATGAGATGAACCATAAATAATAATCTTAATAATAATAATAATAATCTTTATAGGCTACTCATAGCCTATAAAATTCTTGTTGAACATCATAGACTTAGGCAGTTTTAAATGTACAGCAATATGAGAAAATAATAAATCGAATATGTAGTACATTTCAAATACTGGAAACAGCGGTAATTGTTTTTTTTATTTTATTAATCATTAATATTTATGTATTGGTTTTCCTTATTTGTAGTATTGTTTTCCTTGTTGTAATATAAAACAACTTTTTGTAAGTCATCATTAGGAAGTACTTTGAGAATGTTATTGGGATGGCCACACTGTTTTTTATAGGTATATGTGAATTTACAAAGAGCAAAATTAATAAGAACAAAATATTGATTAAAATTTTATCAATTAGAATCTGAATCAGGAGTGTTGATAAATGTCCACACCTAAAATCTTAGCCCTAGACTGAAGCACTAGTGTTACAATGTTGAGCACACAAAAGTGAGAGACTGTGTTTTGTTTTGTTTTTGTTGGTTTTGGGGCTTGAACTCTGGGTCCTGGGTGCTGTCTCTCAGCTCTTCAGCTCAAGGCTAGTGGTACTACTTGAGTCACAGCATCTCTTCCATCTTTTTCTGCTTATGTGGTGCTGAGGAATCAAACCCAGGACCTCATGCATGCAAGGCAAGCACTCTACACTGAACCACCCTCCCAGCACCTGAGAGACTGTGTTTTATAAAATCATCTAAACAACATTTACTTTCTGTTTTGTGTTATATAATGAAATAAAGAATATCTTTTTATATTTTTGAATGGTCATACTTCTAAATTTATATTAAATTCAGCCACTTTATCCTTTTCAAAGTCATGTAATATCTCTGAGAGTTTGCTTCTGTAAAGATTGTTTTTGCATTGATAATTTATTCTGAGTCATTTTTAGGTTTTATCAAAATCACTTTATATTTTATGGTTTTTTGTGTTTTTTTTTAAGTGTGAAAATAACAGACAGAGAGGTTACAATTAAATGGGCAAGGTAATGAGTACATTTCTTATCAAGCATTTTTGCATACTCCTTTGTTTCTCCTTACTATCCCTTCCCATCTCAACCCCCTTACGTCCCATTTCCCCCTCCCCTTTCCCCCAACCAAAGTTGTAAAATTTGTTTTTCGACATAATGTCTTGTATATCTCATTGTTGCAATGGATCCACCTGTATCCCTATTTAAAAAATTTTTCCCCTTCCCCTCCACAAATTATACCAACATCAAATACAGCGAAAACAGGGGTTATACCATGCGGGAGGGACATAAAAAGTAACAAAGAAGTCATCTTATAAATATGTTAGAAATAATTACAGAAAAGAAAAAAATATTGAATTCTTATCATGGGGTTCACTTCACCTAACATCAACTTATCTAACAATTTCTGCATGTCTCAGACATACACTAGTAATTGCTAATAAGGGAAACCATGGGACCTATGTTTCTTTGTGCCTGGCTTAGTTCACTTAATATAATTTTTTCCAAGTTTTCCATTTCCTAACAAATGGGGCAATATCATTCTTTCAGATAGAGACATAGAATTCCATTGTGTTATATATACAACATTTTCTTGATCCATTCATCTAATGAGCAACATCTGGGTTGGTTCCATATCTTAGCTATGGTAATGCTGCAATAAATATATCTGTGTGGTAGCTTTAGTATGGTCTTGTTTGTGATCATTTGGGTAAATGCCCAAAAGTGGGATTGTTGGGTCATATGGGAGCTCTATGTGGAGTCTTTGGAGGAACCTCCATACTACTTTCCAAAGTGGTTGAAAAAGATTACACTCTCACTAACAATGAAGTAAGGTTCCCTTCTGTCCACATTCCCTCCAGCATCTGTTGTTATTAGAGTTCTTGATTATAGCCATTCTAACTTGGGTGAGGTGATATCTCAGTGTTGATTGATTTGCATTTCTTTTATGGCTAGGGAGGTTGAGCATTTCCGCATGTCTTTATTCGTCACTCTCCTTCCCTCTTCAGAGAAGTTTCTCTTTATGTCTTTAGCCCACTTATTTATTGGGCAGTATTTTCTTTGAGTATTTGTTGTTGGGGGATTTAATTTTTTTATTTCCAGGTCTGTTTTAGATATGAAACCCTTTTCAGTTGTATGGCTAGTGAAGATCCTCTCCGATTCGGTGGGCTTTCTATTGATCCTGCTAGCTATGTCCTTTGCCATGCAGAAGCTCTGCAATTACAAGCAATCCCATTTGTCCAACCTTTCTTTCATTTGTTGTGCTTTTGCATTTCTTTTCAGAAAATTTCAGCCTTTGTCAAGGAGACCTAGGGTTTCTCCTATTCCATCCTGTAATGTTTTCAAAATATCTGCTTTGACTCCAAGGTCTTTGATCCATTTGGACTTGATTCTGGTACAGGGTGATATATAAGGATCTAGACTTAATGTTCTACAAGTGATTAACCAATTTTGCCAGTACCATTTACTGAACAGCCTTTCTTCGATTTTATCTTTTTAGATCCTTTATCGAATATTAGATGATTATGAGTCTGTAGGTTCATTTCTGGGTTTTCAATTCTATTCCATTGTTCCTGAGATCTTTTCTTGTGCCAGTACAAAACTGTTCTAATTACTATGGCTTTGTAGAAGAGTTTGAAATTTGGTATTGATATTCCTCCAACACTGTTCTTTCTGTTAAGGATCGCTTTTTGCAATTGGGGGTCTTTTGTTGTTCCATATGAATTTTTGGATTGCCTCTTCTATTTCCTTGAAGAACGCGGTTGGAATATTGATAGGTATGACATTGAACTTGTAGATAACCTTGGGAAATATTGCCATTTTCACAAGGTTCATCCTTCCTATCGAGGAACATGGGAGGTTTTTGCCACTTTCTAAGTTCTGTTTTGATTTCCTTTTTCAGATTTTTAAAGTTTTCTTCATAGAAGTCCTTCACTTCTTTGGTTAAGTTAATTCCTAGGTATTTTATTTTTTGTGGGGCTATTACAAATGGAAAAGCTTTCTTGATTTGAGCCACACTTTTCTCATTGTTGGCGTACAGAAATGCCATTAATTTTTGACGGGTAATTTTATACCCTGCTATTTTTCCAGGTTTGAATCAGCTTGAGTAATTTGGGAGTGGTGTCCGTGGGATTCTTTAAGTACAAGATCATGTCATCTGCAAAGAGGGAGAATTTTACTTCTTCTTTCCCTATTTGGATCCCTTTTATGTTGGCGTATTGTCTTATTTCTGTAGCTAGGTATTCTAATACTAAATTGAAGAGAAGTTGAGAGAGTGGACATCCTTGTCTCATTCCCGAGTTAAGAGGAAATGGCTTTAGTTTTTCACCATTAATTATAATGATGGTTGTAGGTTTTCCATATACAGTTTTTATTGTATTGAGGAACGTTCCATGGATTCCTAATTTTTCCAGAACCTTCATCATAAAGGGGTGTTGGATCTGGTCCAATGCTTTTTCTGCATCTGTTGAGATAACCATATGGTTTTAATCCTTGCTCTTGTTGATGTGATAAATTATATTAATTGATTTGTGTATATTGAAACAGGTTTGCATCCCTGAAATAAATCCAGTATATTGGTGTATGATTTTTTGGATGAATTGTTGAAGTCGATTGGCCAAAATTTTGTTGAGAAGTTTTGCATCAATGTTCATCAAAGAAATGGGTCTATACTTCTCTTTCTTTGATGAGTCCCTGCCTGGTTTTGGGATGAGGGTTATGATGGCTTCATAGAATGTGTTCGGTAGTGAACTTTCTCTTTCAATTTCATTGAAGAGTTGGAGTAGTATTTGTGTGAGCTCTAAAATTTTGAAGCTCTTGTACAATTCCGCTATAAATCCATCAGGTCCTGGGATTTTTTTACATGGGAGGTCTCTTTTTGCTGTGACTATTTCAATGCTTGATGTGGGCCCCTTAATATGCTTTAATTCATCTTGGTTTAGTATTTGCATGTTGATAATTGCTAGCAAAAGGTCCATTTCTGCCAAGTTTTCAAACTTATTAGCATAAAGATTTGAAAATATTCAATTTTAATGTTCAGAATCTTGGTTGTTTCTGTGGTGATGTTTCCATTCTCACATCTGAGTTTATTTATTTGGGTGTGTTCCTTCTTTTTATGATAAGATTTGCTAAGGGTTTGTCAATTTTGTTAATTTTTTCATAGAACCAACTCTTTGTTTTGTTGATTCATTCTGTTTTTTTTATTTCTAATTCGTTTAACTCGGATTTAATGTTAATTATTTCTTTCCATCTATTGAATTGGGGTTTATCTTGGTGTTCTTTGTCAAGGTGGTTCAGATGTCTCATTAAGTGGTTGGTTTCAGATCTCTCTAATTTGTTGGTGTAGGAATTCAGAGCTATAAACTTGCCTCTGAGTACTGTCTTTGCAGTGTCCCAGAGGAGCTGGTAATTTGTGTGTTCATTTTTGTGGAATATCATGGACATTTGAATTTCCTTTCTAATCTCTTCCATGACCCCCTGGTTATTCAACAGTGTGTCGTCCAGCCTCCATGCGTTACAAGCCTTTTTTGGTGTTGAGTTCTAATTGTATTCCCTTGTGGTCTGAAAGGATGCAAGGTGTAACTTCAATGTTTCTGAGTTTGGACAAGTTTGTTTTGTGACCTAAAATGTGATCTCTTTTGGAAAATGTTCCATGAACTGCAGAGTAAAACGAGTATTCTGATGCTACTGGGTGAAATATTCAGTAGATGTCTGTTAAATCTATTTGCTCTATGCAGTTGTTTAAATCTGCGGTTTCCTTTTTGATTTTTTTTTTTTTGCTGATTTGATCTATATAGTGGGGATAGTGGTGTGTTAAAATCCTCAACAATTAATGTCGTTGGATCTATGTGAGATCTGAGGGAAAATAGTGTCTCTTGGATAAATTTTGGTGCTCTATTGTTTGGCAATTCCATATTTAGAATTGTAATATCCTCCTGAAATAGAGAACCCATAAGTCAAATGTAGTGACCTTCTTTATCTCTTTACACTAATTTTAATTCGAGGCATATTTTATCTGATATTATTATTGCAACTCCTTCCTGTTTATGGCAGCCGTTTGCTTCGTAGATTTTATTCCATCCTTTCATTAACAAAATGTGTTTGCTTTTATAGGTAAAGTGTGCCTCCTGAAGGCAGGAGATAGAATTATCTTGCTTTTTAATCCAACTAGACAGTCTATTTCGCTAAATTGGAGCTTTAAGTCTGTTAATGTTGAGAGGTAGGACTGAGAGGTGTTTGGTAGCTCCTGCCATGCTATCCACCTCCTTGTGGGCTGTGAAAACTTGGTTTTTCCTATGGTTCTTGGATTCTCAGTTTGGGTGTGGTTTCTTAGCCATTATTGTGGTCTTGTTGGGTTTCTGTGTGTAGGTCATCTTTAAGTATTTTTTATAGGGCTGGTTTGGTGGAGATATATTTTTCAGTTTTTCTTTGCTATGGAAGGTTTTTATTTGACCTTCGGTTATGAAAGAGAGTTAAGTTGGGTACAGTATTCTTGGTTGAAAATTGTTTGTCTTCAGGGCATGGCATACAGCCTGCCAGGCTCTTCTTGCTTTACTTATCTATGCTGAAAAATATGAGGTGATTCTAATTGGTTTTCCTTTATAGATGATTGATCTTTTCTCCTTGACATTTTTAAGAACTTATTCTTGATCTGAATTGGTCCTGTGTAGATTATAATGTGACAATGGGAAGTGCTGTTCTATTCTGGTCTATTTGGGGTTCTACAAGCATCTTGTATCTGAATAGGCCTATCTTTTTGTATGTTTGGGAAGTTCTCTGCTAGGATCCTGTTAAACAAATTTCCTAGACAATTAACTTCTGTCTCTACGTGCTCCTCTACACCATTTGTCCTCAGAGTAGGCCTTCTGATTGTGTATTCCAAATGTTGAATAGATCTATTAAATTTCTTGGATTTGTCTTGGATAATTGTATGTTCTTTCTCTATAATACCTAGGCTGTCTTCAATCCCCAAGTTTCGATCTTCTGCATGCTCTAACCTACTGTTGTCTTTCTACTTGGTTTATTTCTTTTCCTTCTAATTGGTCGGCCTTGATGGCTTCAAATTCTTTGTTGGAGCCTTGTTTTAGATCTTCTATGAACTTCTTTACTTCCTTAATTTGGTGTTCTCAAATCACTTAGTTGACTGGTTATGGATTACTTGGACTCCCATTCCTGCTGTCGGGCTCCATTCAGCATTCCCTGTGTGGTCGCCCTGAATTCTTTCAGCTGTCTGTTTATGGATTCCATGAATGCCTCTATTGATCTTTGTCTATTCTCATCCTGATGTCACAATTCCTGTGTTATGCTTTGATTAGCTTCCTCACGTTCATGCAATTCCTGTAGTTCCCTTTGACTGTTCTCAGCCTGCTCACGCAATTCCTTTATTTCTCTTTGACTGTTCTCAACCTGCTCACACAAATACTGTATCAGTCTTTGAGTAGTTTCCTGACATTCACGAAATTCCTGTACTAATGTTTGGTTTGTCTCCTCTCTCTCTCCCTATCACGTTGAAACTGAGTCCTTTGCAAGCTTTCATTCTTTTCATTCACCACGTTTTCCAATAATGTTTGTAGTGCTTTGCAGGAACTCTCCTCCGGATTATTCATTAACTGTTCTGTCACTGGATTATCATGAATGGGAGTTGAGATACCAAGACTTGCCATTTTTCTCGTGTTTTCCGGCTTGTTCTGCACACTTGATATGAAAGTGACACCAATTTTTTTGCTAAAACACTATTTTAAGGCAAGCATCAACCAAAGTCCTGTAGTTGCATAGTCAAAATGGCTGCAGATAGAAGCTAGTGTAACAGATACAATCTATTCAACACGAAAAAACTATGCATTAATGGGCTAAGAACAGCAAAGATGAATTTTTCAAATCAGAAATTATTATGTTTAGGGAGAAATGTGGGGAAAAATAGGATTAGAAATATGTGGAGAAGTTAAAGTAAATTTAACCAAGTCCTAATCTCAGAGAGAGAGAGGGATTGGACAGAATGATAGGAGAGAAATTAAAAAGAAGATAATCAAAAATGGAAAAACAAAAATTTAAATTTAAAAAGTGAAACATTTAAAAATTATGTAACTTTAAAGAAGTGATATTGAGAGAAGAAAAGGATAGGATGTCAGGAAGGGATGATAGAAAGGAGACATGAAAAACTAAAAAATAAAAATTCTTAAAATATTTACTTGAAAATTATATGGTATAAAGATATAATACTGCTATTAAACAGTTAAGCCTAAAAGTTTGTGAATTAAGTCATGCAAAAAAAAAAAAAAAGAAAGACAAAAAATTGAAAAGAATCAAAAAAAATAAAAACAATTTAAAAAGGACCAAAATGTCAATAGCGATTTTTTAAAAAAGCACACACACACACACACACACACACACACACACACACTCACACACACACACACACACACACACACACCTAAAATAAAAATTAGGAGAAGAAGAAAAAAATGATTAATAGAAAACAATTAAAAAATTAAAAAAAATGGTACCAAAAAAAGTTGTTTAATTTTCGGGTGTGTGTGTGTGTGTGAGGAATGGGAAGATCCTGTATCTGCCCTGTGTTGTAATCAGTCTCTTCGTGGAGTCTCTGGTCTGCCTGTGGTGCTTGGTTTTCCTGTGGCCTGATTGATTTCTTACATCAGTTTGTTTGAGCAGTCAATAAAATGCTCCGCTTTATCCAGGATTTTGTGATCTTCCTTCAGGCTGGTTCAGTGGGAGGGAGATCTGCTTTGAGTATCACGAAAGAGAAAGATGGCTGTTTCCTCTAATTTGGAGATGCTGTGATGAGGCTACGTTCTGGGTAGGGTTGAGGCGTTTCAGCAAACAGTAGCTTTTCCCTGAGGGGCTAGCTCCTGAGACACTCCCAGACCCCAGCCTGGAGCCATTCTCAAGATTTATGTTTATTGAATTTCAATTGATTGTCTAGGCTGCTGTAGGTAGGGGCAGCCTCTGGTTTTGTTAACCCAGTGAAGATAGTCACTCCTCTGTGGGGCAGAACTCTCTCTGCTTGGGCTAGGTGACTTTCTCCTGGGTGGATCTGAGCCTGGAAGCTCAGGTCAGATACCTGTGACCTGCTAAATGACCCTTTTGTTTTCTTCCAAGGCCTGAGTTGGAGCTAGTTGCTCAGCCTGGCCTTTCTCAGTATCAAAGATGATGTCTGGTGGGAGGGGGAGGGGCAGCCTTCCCTCCTCTGCTCCATGAGAAGAAGTGAGGATGTCAGGATTCTACTCAGGCAGGAATCTTTGTTCCTGGTTATCTCTGGTCTGTGATCTGCTCCTTTTCAATTCTTGTTGGTGTTGAGTAGAATCCGCTCACCCACTGCATATGGCGCCTTTGTCCTGGACACTCTGTTGTAGATATGGTGGCTATGGGTGCCACAGATGCTGCCACAATCGTGGCTACTGGCAAGTGCTTAGATCTGTCTTCTTGCCTGGATCTTCCCTCTCTAGTCAAACTCTGTGTACAGTGTTGGCACACTTGGTGTGATTATCTAGGCTAGTACTGTTCACTGGAACACTAAAACTGCTTTGTATGTGAGAGCTTGTTTAGCCTCCAGGTTCTCCTCTACCATCTTCCTCCGACCTCCATGAAACGCTTTATATTTTATGTTGATTGGTTATTATGCAACAAATACCTTCAAATGTACATGTAGTGTCAAAAGATAGGCATATGAATATTCTCGTACAGCTCTTATTTATCTGTTATGCATTTTCACTATTATTTCTCTCTCTCTTATACTCTCTATCATTTCCTCACTTTCTCTTTCATGCTTCATGTCTGCTGCTTAGAATTTCTGGTGGTCTACTATTATCCGTCAGGATCCACTGGTTTGTGGGAACATGATATGGACAATCAGTTACCTTTGCCTTATTGAAGAGTTACAACTGTGATGTGATATTATTATTTGCCATTCTAAATGGTAAAACAACAGATCTAGGAATTCCTTTTCAATTTTATTACTATTATAAATTTTATCTCAGGAATAATTGGGATGGATAAGATACTTTCAACCTGTGACCTAAAAGTACGTTTCCTTTTACAAACAAACTTTTCCTTTGAGTATCAGTGAGTAACTACATGTAATGAAAACAAAGCTATCCTATGGAAAGTAGACTGAAAAACAAGATAATGGGGAAGTGAGTACAAAGGATACCCATCATAGAGCACAGATCCTCAGGGCAGTTTATCATGTACACTTTGTGAGAATGACAATGTGTTAGGAACTATACATTAAATCACTGAACACTTGATATATATATGCAAATATATTTATATATTTACATTTGTTTATATATGCATATATGTATGTGCCCTTATATATGTACACATGTATGTTACTATACTCACAAATACACACATACATATACCCATGTATACATGCACACATGGAGAAAGACACATAGTTACAGTCAACATAAGTTTCACTAGTTGTTGAATATGCCTTAGACGGAATTCTTGGAACCAAATATGTTGAAGATGTATTTGTCTCTAAGAGTTCTTTTACCACTCCTCTTATCTCTTAAAACTGGTACGTTTTAAGACATGAGATTCGACTTGCAAAATGCAGTACAAGTGATCGGAATTCATTAGGAAATCTCAGTAAGTAAAGGTCGTATGGTGTCACCCTGCTCCCCATGGAACGCTTGCTCTTGTAGACTCTCAACAACCTACAAAGTAGCAGGAGAATATCCTATCAGAGTATATACTATCAGAGGGGGGTTGGAGGGAGAATTTGGGTGATGTGAAGGGAAGGGATGGTAGGGGAAAAACAAAGGATTGGGTAACAATGCTCAATAAGAAATGTACTCACTTCCTTCCTTATGTAACTGTAACCCCTGTGTACAGTGTCTTTACAATAAAAATATATATTAAAAAGATACAAGGAAAACTTCTGTACTTATGGGAAGTTGTATTTATCAGTCAATATCAGTAAGGTATTGGTTTTAGGACCACAGGCATATTAAAATGTTGGATCCTCAAACTTTTTACTTGAACACAGTATATTATTTACATTAGAATGTGTCCACAACCTAGTTCAGAGTAATTGCTATGAAACATTTTACTACATTTTATGTTTGTAATGGAAAATAAAAGTATATGCACTATCAACAGATACAAATTTTTTCAATTTTTTTTTGTCTTTTTGTCTGCATTTTGTGGATGGAATTGGGAGAGCAATTTTGAAAAGCTCAAATTTCATCACCAAGAGCTGTCTGCAAAATGTAAAACGATCTAATACAGCATCTTGAATAGTATGGAACTCCAAGGAGAAGTACTTGAATTGAGACATTATCAGAAAGTCTAACCACGCAAGGACTTTTTAGAAGCACAGCTGCTAGATTTCTAATGGAGAGCTCTCATAACCCTTTGTGAAACACAAGTCAGAACCTCATTGAAGTGTAGATTGTTTTCCCTCACCTTTCTGTCAAGCTCAGTCATTATCAATCAACATTTAGCTAATCTTGAATAATCCTCTAATAACCAAATGTTGATGGAATGTTCATATGCAGAAAACCTGGGAAGGCAAACTTTTTCCAGTTAAGACAATCTATATTCTATGCTCCAGCAGAGAGAAAACTAGGTAAGCATCTATTTACAACCTTCTGAATAGTTCTGATTCTGCCCACATCAGTTATCTATCCATACCTGTGATGGAGTGAGAGGATTTTAAAAGAATTTAGTGATCTAAAATTTAAATTTAAATGTGGAATGAAATTAGTTCCAATACATCATATTGAGATATTTAGAAACAAGTGAAAAACCCAAAGGTCTATACGATTTTTTTTTATTGGAATTGTAGGGATATTGGAAATTGGTTCTCTATATTTTAAGCAACTTGCAAGAAGAATTGGAAAAACACAATTTACATTCAGAGTAGACTTGTCACACTAATTTTTGTATATTGAAAGGCGCACAAGCCTCAACAATATGTAAATGCTATCCTCTTATTTATCTCTAAAATTTTATGCATCTGGTCCATTAACATTAAAATTTCAAAAAAAATTAATTTTTAGCTAATTGTCCAAAGGGGTTTTGCTTCATCATGTCAGTGTTGAATAGAGAATATGTGCATTTCAATGTACAATGCATCTGGATAATTGTCAACCTTTCCATTTTTCTTTCTTCCTTTACCCCAACCCCACATATCCCTTCAAGTTTCCTACTTATATTCTCACTTATGTATATTGAGTTATATGACTGTATTAGTCCACCATTTCCATCTCCATTCTTCTGCCCTACTCCCTTTATGCCCAAATCTCCCTTTTAAGACTGATTTCAACTTCATGGGATTTTGTTAAATATCTCTGCCATTGGTATGTGGCTTTGAGCTTGCCATATCCTCTCTTCCATGTTTGACCTACATAAATGAGGATATTTCTATATTTTTCTAATCTCCAAATGTCTGAGTAAGGTCATTAATCTGGGTATCCTTTTCATTTTTTAAAATTCAAATATAATATAAGCTTTGTTTGACTAGTCATTTTCTAAAAATGAGTGATATTCCTGAACACTAATATTTTGGTACCAAATTGAGACTGTAGTAACCTTGATGATAATAGTAACAAATCTATTTTAAGTAGATTGAGATGCAACTAAAGTATTTTCATTATATTTATTTCTTAGTGATCATTTTTTAATGAATAAATGAGACTTTTCCATCCAGTTTAGGTTAAGAGCGTTAAGTAATGGACTAGATGGTAAGTAAATCCGAAAGTGTTTTAGGCTACAGGGGTTCAGGAAAATGTAGGATCAATGGATACTACAGCATTTTTCCTGATAATAGAATTTGACGGCAAGTTATTTTATAATGGTTCATGTTAGGGAACAAGATAACTTCAGAGGAAGAGTCAGAAAATCTGTGAGAATCAGGGCAATCTGAAACTCATTTCCATAGTGCAAACTGATTAAAACTAGACTATTTTTCTTAAACATTAGAATTGGACTATCATTAGGGTGAAAGTTAGGTTTCAGTTGCAGCTGTGGTTAGTGTTAGCATTAGGGCAATGATAATTTAGTATAAAACTGAAACTATCTTTGAATAACAAGTCATGTTAGAATTAGGATGAATGTGAAATATGAACCTGCTAATTATATTAAGATTAGGATATGTGTGAGGGTTAGCCTCAATATTCCAGTTAAGGTTAGGGTTACAAAAATGGCAAAATAATGAGTAAAACTACAAACTATTTTTAGAGAGATTAGTTGAATCAAAGTTAGGATGAATAAATCTAATGTATTTGTATGGCTTTTAGAATCCAAAGGCTATTAGTACTATGGTTAGGGTTACTGTTCTAGTTCAGGTTAGACTTAGGGTTAGGGAAGGGTAAGCTTTAAGGTAAAACTGAGAGTTTTCTGCTAACATTTTCAAGTAACATAAGTGTGAAATTTAACAAAAACTACAGAGTTTTCCTAATTTTCCTGTTCAGGGTTCAATAGGGTTAAATTTAGAGTTAGGTTTCTAGTAGGTTTAGATATATAGTTAGGGTTAGAAAGTAGAGTATAATTTAAGTAAACCTGCAACTTCTTTTTAGAGATACAGGAGTTCAGTAAAAGTTAAGATCAGTGGAAACTATGATAGTTTTCATGATTTGAAGATTTGAGGTTAATATTCATAATAGGGAACGATTTCAGAGTCCAATTCAGGGAATCTGTAGGATTTGGTGCAAAGTGCAAATAAATCATTTCAAAGACCATGAGTATCTGTTAGGATATATTTTTCATTAATTTTAGGATTAGGTTACTATTATCATCAAGGTTACTCTCACGGTTCTGACCAGGATTAGAGTTAGGATTATGGAAATGGAAGGTTGAGAACTTGAGTGACTTACTTCTTTTGTGTATGTATATGCACTTTTCTAAGGCTAGAAGTCAAGGCTTGGGTTCTATCCCTTAGCATTATGCTGTAGGCTAGCATTCTACCACTTGAGCCATGATTCCACTTCCATCTTTCTTTGACAGTGAATTGGAGATGAGAGTCTCACCGATTTTCCTATCCAAGCTGACATTGAACTGAGATTCCCAGATCTCTGCCTTATGATTAAAGGTAGAATTAAACTCATGAGCTACAAGTGCCATGGAAAGTGCCTGACTTTTATTGATTGTTTTTACTTTTGTTCAAGATCAACATTGAATTCAATATCTGAAAGCATTGCTCATTAGGTAACAAGTTGCCACTTGAGCCATATCTCCAAAAATGATTATCTTAAATAGCTGGAAATCATTAAATTTTCTTCAGATGATATGTATCATTAGTGTTGTTCTAAAAATTATCCTAACCAAAACAGATTTATAGACCCTAGAGGTGATCTGAGCAGATTCTTATGGTTGGCTTCTAATTGCATAATATTTTAGGGACATGATTTTTTAATTATTATTTTAAGTAGCAAAGGAGTTAGTAAACAAGGCAGTTTCTGCGTACAATATACCTTGATCAATGCCAACCCTTTCAACATTCACATCCTTCCTCTATGCACCTCTTCCTTCACTCTTCTTAATTTTGTAGGATATTTACTGGATTACTCTGTGCACTTCCCCCATTTTCTCCTGGTCATTCTTGTACCTTTTCCCCCTTCACCCCTGTTTTGGCTAGCCACTTACATATGATCCAGCAACTCTACTCCTAGGCATTTACCTGAAAGATTACAAACCAGGAAATAGTACATATTTCAACACAACCATGCTTACTGAATCAGCCCAGATACCCCTCAAGAGAGAAATGATTCAAGAAAATGTAATACACACACACACACACACACACACACACACAGGAAATCCTACTTACCCTTCAGAAAGAGTATTGTACTATTTGTATCTCTCATTTCTCCTTTCTTCTGCCTGGTATCACATTGTTGTTGTACTGTCCCTGTACTGCAGTAAGTGACACATGCAAACTGATGTAAAAGATTGTCAGTGTTATCGGCTAGCCATAGATTACTAAATATGAGTTATATGCTCATTCTCTTTGTTTATTCATGCCTTTGAGTAGTGATTGCACAGTTTCATTTGTACCATTTGCTACACAGAAAAGAGATGAACCACGTGTATGTATATATACATATATGCACATACATGTATATACATACATACATGGATATTTGTACACATATGGGTATATATTAAATAGTTGAATATATTTTATATTTTTGAGAATTATGGAGCTAACAAAAATCACATGCATTTATTTCTTAGTCAATTCTTTCAAAGCCTAAATAACGTTGTCTCCTTTGAATACATAATTTTAAAGAGAATATCACCATCTCTAATCTTTCAGTGGCCTTCAAATTAGATGTTCAAATGAGAAAAAGTTATTTAGGCTTTTTGGTGAAAGAGAAGAGTATTACTAGGGTTCTATTCAGGTGTTCTCTGCTTGCTAGATAGGACTTTATTTTTATAGCAACAAGCAGCTCAATTACTTTTGCCATACTTCTAGTCCATTTTATTTACTTGAAGTTTTGAACTTTTTGCCCAGGTCTGATCTTAGATTGACTGAATGATCTTAGATTGCTTCTTATGTCTCCCACACAATTAGCTAGGATTGCAGATGTGAACCACTATGGCCAGCTCATTTGTTGAGATGGATGTCTTGGCAGTTTTTTCTCTGGCCTGGCCTCATTTCTGCTTCCTGATCAGCTGGGTTTATAGATGTAGGCTACTATACTAGATGTACATGACACATTTTTTTAAAAGAGGTTTTTATTGAAAAATAAAGTATAGAGGGGTTATAGTTACATGAGCAAGGTAATGAGTAATTTTCTATTAAGCCTTGCTGCCTCCTCTGTTTTCACCTACCCTTCCTTCCTTCCCAACTGCACAATTACTCCTCCACTCCCACCTTCCCCTCTTCCCTGCCTAAATTGCAAAGTTCCGTTTTCAACATAGTGTATTGTGTATCTCATTGCTACAATGGGTCAGCCTGTATCCCTATTTAAACAATTTGTATTTTCCCTTCCCCTCCCAAAGCTAGAGAATTGTGTATACAAGATACAGGGCACTGACACCGAATACAGAGAAAACAGGGGTTATACCATGGTGGAGGAACATACAAAGAAACAAAAAAAGCAGATGTTATATAATAAATCCCTATCTTGTAGTTCAATTTGCTTAAGAATATCTTATCTGGTCATATGTACATACTTTTTGAACTTTTATTCTTGTCCCAGATATATACCACTTATTGCAAATAAGGGAAACTATAGGACCTATGATTTTTTGGGTCTGACTTATTTCAGTTAATATAATTTTTTCCAAGACTCCACT
Source organism: Dipodomys spectabilis (assembly GCF_019054845.1). Taxonomy (NCBI): domain Eukaryota; kingdom Metazoa; phylum Chordata; class Mammalia; order Rodentia; family Heteromyidae; genus Dipodomys; species Dipodomys spectabilis. The sequence goes on from NW_024871103.1 coordinate 744,329, forward strand.
TAGAGCTCACCTAGCAATCCCACTTTTGGGCATTTACCAAATTATCAAAAACAAGAACATACTAAGCTACCAGCACAACTATGTATATTGCAGCATTATTTACAACAGCTAAGATATCAAACGGACTCAGACGCACCTCAGTAGATGAATGGATATATACTTATATACATATGTATGGAATATATACATATATACCTATGTGTATATATATATATATACATATATATGTGCCACACTTTCTTGTATATATATGCATATACATATATACGTACACATATATGTATATGTATTTATCTGTATGTATATACATATATACATATATGTGTATGAATATACATACAGATATATACATACACATATATGTATGTATGTATACATACAGATATATACATACATACATACATACAGATATATACATACATACATACATACATATATGTATATATATATATATGAATTCTATTCCTGCATCAGAAAGAATGACATCATCCCATTTGTTAGGAATTGGAAAGATGTGAAAAAAATATAGTAAGTGAAATAAGCCAGGCCCAAATATCCATAGGTCCCATGGTTTCCCTTACTTGAAGTAACTAATACAGGGTACCATATAATCATATAAGATGCTGTTAAGTGAAATGAACCCCAAGATAGAGACACAAATGATTTTTATTCCACAAGCTTCTTATCTTTATATAATCCCCCCACATAAATTTGGAAGGGAGTTGTGGCTCAAGTATAGAGCACCACCAGTTAGGGAAAAAGCTTAAGTGAGAAGGTAAGGTTTAACCACAATATCAGAGTTTTAAACCACAATATCAGCACTCAAATAAGTTTATTTCTTTCTTTGAGGTTTTTATTAAATTGCTCAGAAAATAGCAACATTATATTTATGTTTAACAGTACTATTAAAATCATGTTATATTCATTGATGTTATTCTTTATTTTCCTAAATTTTACTTACTCATTAATAATATCCAGTAATGAAAAGAGATGAATACTGTTTCTCAAGTTTTTATGACAGTTGAGTATATGAATGATGCATACAAGGAGTTTGTACTGAAAATAGATATTTGAAAGCTCTTCACATAAATAAATGATAGTTGAAGAAGCTGTGGGCATGTATGAAATAAACTAAAGAAATCGCAAGGAAAGATAAGGTATGATTCTGGAAACCACACAATTTTGGAAGAAAAAAAAAGGAAAATATGTAGCTTCTGGTAAGAACTTTGTAACCCACCTATACATTTGATTCCTTATTTCTAGTGGAAGGAATTTCAGTTAACTTTATTTTACAAAGTTAAACATGATTGACATTTAATATTAACTGGCCTCTGTCTCAGGTAAGCTACTATTCTAACCAGGCGCCAGGAACTCATGCCTATATTCCTAGCTACACAGAGGGCTGAGATCTCTAGATCCTAGTTCAAAGTCAATTTGGAGAGGAAAGCTGGTGAGTCGTTTCTGTTCAATTAACCACAAGAAAACTGGAAGTGGCCCTGTGGCTCAAAGTGGCAGCACTAGCCTTGAGTAATAAACCTCAGAGACAGAACCCAGGCCCTGAGTTCAAGCTCTCTGAAATTATTCTTATCAGGATTTCTCTAACTTGTTTAGGAGAATGTTTTAAACTTAGGGATTTTTTATTTCATATTGTCAGCATTGATTTTTAAGATGTGTAGAGAAAAATTATTTATAGTCAGAGCTGGTTTGTATTGTTTTGTATTACACATTGCCTCTACACCCAGAGATAAGCAGGAAAGTAGATGGCCAAATCCTGACTGTTGGTAATGTATATGGATATGTGTTTCTTTTAGCAAAGAAAAAAATTATGAGTTGGTAGCCCTTATATATAACACCTTAATAGTAATTATATATAATTACTATTATTACTAGTATTTTTTTGTCGGTTGTGGGACTTGAACGCTAGGCCTGGGCATTGTCCCTCAGTTCTTCAGCTCAAGGCTTGCAAAAGTGCCAGTTCACATTTTCTGAACCTTAAGTTGGGGATAAGGGTCTCACAGACTTTCCTACAAGTGCTAGCTTTGAAAAGAGACCTTCAATCTCAGCCTCCTTAGTAGCTAGGATTACAGGTGTGAGCCACTAGCACCTGGCAGTACAATTATTTTGAAAAAGAAAAAAACCCACGATTGTATCCTTAAAAATTCACAATATGGCAAGTGTATCTGTAACGTAAGTTGTATCAAGGAACCATCAGCAGCAATCATTTTCAGATCTCACTATGTCCTGTCCAATGCCAGATAATACTTCATTAATTTATTTTACTTTTTCCTAACAAAGTTTATTATGAATGTAAAACAGCACAATTTTCTATTGAGTATAAAGAATTCTTTAGCCCTGGTGCTTGAAATCAGGGCCTAGGCACTCTCTCTGAGTGTCTTTTGCTCAAGGCTAGCACATTTCCAATTGAGCCATAGCACCACTTCCAGTTTTTCTGCTTATGTCATACTGAGGAATCAAATCAAGTGCTTCATGCATGCTACCCTAGCACTCTACTACATTCCCAGTCATTGAGTCTTTTGTTGTTGCTGTTTTAAGATAGCATTTTACTATGTGTCCTTCTGTTGGCCTAAAATTTAGACTGGTCCCAAGCTTACTCCTAAATCAGCCTCCCAAATTCAGAGATTACAGACATTGACCATCATATTCAGCCCACGATTCTTTGTGATACTCTTTTCAGATATAGAAAGAGTTATTCTGTCTTCCTTGGATTGGATGGTTTTTGCTGTTAATCACATTTCTTGTCCTGGTATGTTGCCCCTTCTAGATCAATAGAAATATTTCAGGTTGTGATCTTGAAAATGATCCTTGCCATCCAACAACATCACATTTTTGTGAAAAGCACTAGCTGGCCTAATGAGCATAGCACCCAGCTGGAGCTCAGCTATCTGATGGCCTTAGGGTCCAACAATGCAATCATTACTGTGCACCTGATGAAAACTGTCACAGATAATTTTGATTTATTCCATACAATTCTCAACTACTCGCCATTCTCAGTTTTGTATGCTTTAAATTCTGTTAAACATTAATTACTATTTCGTCATTCTCACAAGTAACATATATGTCTTACTTTAAAATGTATTCAAACATGCAAAAAGTTATCGTAGTTCTGTCCACCAGTGGCTCATGTTTTAAAACCTAGCTACTTTAGAGGTCAAAAACTGAGGATCCTGGTTTAAAACAGCCCATGCAGAAAATTGTGAGATATTTCTCTCATTAAGAAACCAAAATCCAGGGCTGGGAAGGTGGCTCAGTAGTAGAGTGCTTGCCTTGCATGCATGAAGCCCTGGGTTCGATTCCTCAGCACCACATAAACAGAAAAAGCCGGAAGTGGTGTTGTGGGCTCAAGCGGTCGAACGCTTGCCTTGAGCTGAAGAGCTGAGGGACAGCCCCTAGGCCCAGAATTCAGGTCCACAACCGGCAAAAATAAAAAAAACAATAAAAATCCAGAAGTGGAGATGTTGCTCAAGTAATAGAGTGTCAGTTTTGAGCAAAAAGACTAAGCAAGAATAATATGTCTACTTCTGACTCCATTATTTACTTATGGAACACTCACACACACTCACACACACACACACACACACACACACACACACACACACAATTTACAAAATATACACATTCTTCTAGACTCTCCTTCTTGAGCAGTACTCAATGCCATTAACTTAATGCATGTTTTCTCCAAATAATTTTGGTAGGGATTAAACTATACTTGTATTATGATACTGCACTTTTTGTACTTTTTGTTTTGCAATTTTTTGTTACTTATGTAAGAAAACAGTGTTTTGTGAAGACTAACCAGAAATAAGCGTGTCGGTAAATAGGTAGGTGGCAGGTAGACTGAAACTTGCATATAATACCACTTGAAATTTTACTTCTCCAAGTTTAAATATATATACATATGTATGTGTTTAAGACTTCTGCCAAAATTTTATTTCCATTAACAATTATCTATTTGTTCCATTATATAAAGTTAACGTATTGTATGTTTCATAGTAGATTAATATTTATAGAATTTCTTTTCTTTGGAGACAAGATTCTGCAGTTTAGACCAGGCTTTCTTCAACTCCTAATTCTCATGTTTCAGGTTCCTGACTATTGACTGTAACAGTACTTGTGACGGAATCTACAGTCAAACTGTTAGACCTGGAAAGGATTGATTGGGAAGCCATCTCAAACAGCAATCAAAAAGCTGAGAACTGTGCTCTGGGAAGGTCAAACAGTCAAGGGAAGACAAAGGTATGAGTTATTACCTCAAGAGTATTTAAGTTAGAGCTGTTGGACACTAAAAGATTAAGACTTGGAGACAAGATGGATGTCTGCTATGGTTGTAATGACTATTGCTCCCTTCGGCTCTCTAACAAAAAGGGATTTATCATTATGTATACAAACAATACCTCATGTTAATAGTTGTAACCACAAGCTAGATTGATGCCTTAGCTTGTGAACATACCTGTAGGCACTGACCACCTCCCACCCCTGTAGTAGAATGAATATAAAGCATGTTAAGCAGGATTTTGGGATGCAGAAGCTGGCAATGAGGCTGTGGGTCCTCTGGTGTCTTCTTTCCTATCACTTCCTGTGATTTCTCAGATTTTTGGCCAGGTATCCCATCATCTTTGCTGTTCCATGGTTATTGTTAGTTACAGTATTGATATTCTGAACACCTGAAAACAAACTATGGAAAAACACCTCCTTGAACAAGATTCAGAAGTGTATAGGAGCACCTCAAAAGATAGCAAACATCAGCAGTCATCCTTTGATTTTCTAGCAAGAAAGTACAATTCAGAAGTATCTTTATTTTTAATAATATAAAGAGATAGATAATTGTCTTTTTGTATATTTTATACTTGATATTGCATAAATTTTCAGAAAAATATATACATTGTGAAAAATGTTAATTTTTTCATAGGTTACAAAACCACGTCACTGGAGTAATGACCTTAATGTCTTATTTCAGTTGACTGAATCAGATTTAGATGAGTGTGAATTGCCTAATTATGAACATTTCTCCATGAAACTCAACAACATAGAACGAAGAGTGAGGGTCAGGCCTCTAAGGATTTTACATATGTTAGCGTAATATACACCCACACTGCTCAGCACTAATGGCACATTGTTGTGTCATAATTTTCTTTATATCAGAATTACGCTAGAGCTTAAAGTAGAATGATGGGCTGTACATTTTCAAAGCAAGAGTGATGATCACCCCCTGCAATTATTCTCAGTGGAGAATCCTTCCTATACATTTTACTGACTTAGCTTCTACTCTATGCTTTACCATTATCAGGGAGGTTCACACTGTATTGAGCTACAATACTGCGGCAACCTTAGCTGCCTTTGAATTTTACCTCCAATCTTGATCCCAAGGTCAACTCTGCAACTCTAATCACATAGTTAGTGGTCACCCGAACTTTTCAAGCCTGGTTAAAATTTCAGCTATCATTGCTCATTGCCAGGGTTAAAGATCTCACTACTTTAGATTTATTGTTTATCTTCTTGTATTTCCAACACTGCCTTTGAAGTTGGTTTTTGAAGTAGAGCTTTTAGTTTGCATTTGATTTATGGAGGTGTTAGTGATGCCAGTTGAACCGCATATATTATAAGGTAAGTAATTTGATGTTTTGATATATGAATTTAATTTTGGCAGTTGAGGAAGTGAATACACATCACTCACAAAAGTTTATTTATGTGTATTGGTATTGCTTTATTGTGAGCTTCCTAAAAGCCAGTCATGAGAGAACATGTCCCTAATCCCATCACTTCTGTCACTGAGACAAGGCTTGAAATGTCCAGACCACTTGGCACTTCATAGTGAGAACCTGGCTACAAAGAAGGGGAGATAATAGCAAAAAGAGAAAATGAATCTTCCAACAGTTTTGTTATATGTGCTTTACACGTAGCCATTAAGACCACCATAATACTATTTTTTATGACTTCTTACCTACTTTTTCATGTTCTGAGCTGTTTTATTTATGGATATCTAAGAAATCATGTAAGAATCATATAAGAAATCTATATAAATCATATAAGAAATCATAAAAAGTAGATTGGTAGGGATATATAATCCAAAAGGAATAATTTCAGGAAACTATTATGAACATAAAATATAATGCACACCTAATATTTTCTCTTTGTTGAAAACATCAGCAGTTTTAGTTTATTTATTCTGATAAAAAAGATTATAAACTAAGTTACAATAGTATTCCAAGTGGAACACACAACTAGAAATATGAAGGGTAGTACTAAAGAATGCTACTGCTACCACTAATAGAGTAATAATGAAATTTAGGCAAAACTACTTTAGAGTAAAAGCCACAGGACAGCCCTAACATTATTTCTTTGTTTCATATGAAGACAAGACTTTTTTTAATAAAGACAAATTTTCACAGATATTAATATCAATTGGGTATATATTTCTTAAGGCCTTCAGGAAGGATGCTGTGACCATGTTGATGGAAGTTGACTTCTCTGGGACCTAGTACAAAATGTGCAGACACCATTCCAAGCACTGCACCTGCATTAGTGTAATTTTATGCTTATGACAGTTCTTCAAGTTAGGAAATTAATTATTTTTTATTTTTTTATTATTATCTTTTAGTCAGTCATGGGACCTAAACTCTGGGTGCTGTCCCTCAGCTCTTCAGCTTAATGCTAGCACTCTACCTCTTGAGCTATATTACCACTTCCGGCTTTTTCTGTTTATGTGGTGCTGAGGAATCAAACCCACAGCCTCATGCATGCAAGGCAAGCACTCTACCCCTGAGGCACTTTCCCAGCCCTAAGTATTTTATTAAAAGCAGAAGTAGGCAACAAGGCCAAACAAATTTCCCAAGTACCTAAGACTGACCAGATGTAGACCCATAATTCAAATCCAGGTTTTTACCAGGCATATCTGAGAATATTCTGACCTTTCAAGAGCTATTGAGTAGATGATCTCACATTTTCTTCCTAATTATGGTTATAACGGCAATAACATTGCTACAGAATATAAGTATTTTAAATGAAAGGGTCTGGGTAATGACATTGTAAGTGATTTTTATTCCAAATGAAATAACTGAATGAACATCATTCAGTTTCCACTGTTTATTATTCCAGGAGTAATTGCTTAAGGAGAACAAATGCATGTCAAAGACAGCTGTACTGATGATGAACACAGGCTTTTATCATTAAGTACCTTGAATACACAAGGAATAGTTTGCCATGGATATGTAATACAAAATGAATAATTTTTGTGACTAGTTTCTTCCTTGTTGTACCAAAGAAAATGTATTCCCTATTCTAAAACATATATCAATTTAATGGATATTAGTGTTATCAGTATAAAATTGGTGTGCATAATATATGCAATATATTACATAACATAAGAATGATATATATATAATATATGAATAATTACTGATATTTTATAACTACTATAAATAATACATGTATAAACTGGTTTTAGTATTATACTGTGAAGGATACAAGGAATGACATCTTTATTTAAATACATGTATTTGTATGTTTTAGTCACATAATTTATTTTTGTGCCAGTACTGAGGTTTGAACGATGCTCTGGATGTTGTCCCTGAGCCGTTTCACTCAGAGTGGCTTCATATATCTATCCTCAGATCTTGGCCGCTAAGTAGCTGGGATTACAGACATGAGTCATGTTATATTTTTAATTCCATCCATGGCATGTTCTTACATAATTATTTTTGAATGTTCAATTATATTACAACATTTCATTTCTAAACCAATTAAGGACAAATTACTAATTATTAGATAAAACTATATGTTACATAAAATTCTAAGGAGCATACTTTGCTATAAATTTTCAAAGATATTCCTAGTTTAATTCCTGAACAGACAAGTAGAAAAATTAAGTTATGTGTGCATAATATATGTATTGTTATATTACATAATATATAAAGGATATATTCATAGTATTTGCATAATTAGTGATATTCTATAATTACTATGAATAATATTTGTATAAAACTGGTTTTAATTTAATACTGTGAAAGATACCAGGAATGTCAACATCCCTATCTTGCCTCTTTTTCAACAGTATACAAACTATGCTACAAACATATATCTTCAAGAAAGCTCACTTTGTAATCACATATGCACCTTCAAATATTCTCCTCATCACTATAAACATCCTCTAAGATTGGCTACACTTATCCACTAGAATCATCCTACAACCGCAAACACTGTTATACTTTCTGAATAAAGTTGCTCCTCCTCATCTTCATCAACTTCCAGTAACTTCAGTGAAGAACATTTTCTCCTGCTTTGCCTTAGACGATATCATCTTTTGTTATTTCCCAGCAAAGAAATTGTGGCTTGCAGGCTTGAGCATTTGTACATTCAGAGCTTCTTTGGTTGTGAATTTTTCCTTTCCTTTCTTGGTAAGAGAGCTGGAATAATAAAAAGCATTTAAGGCAATGTGTTTTAGTGTAAATGAAAACATACTGATTTGAAAATATTAGAAATATTCGTTCTTTTTTATTGTGAAAATACTGTACAGAGGGGTTACAATTAGATGGGCAAGATGATGAGTACATTTCTTATGAAGCATTGTAGCATCCTCCATTGTTTCCTCTTCCCATCCCTTCCAAGCCTCCCCCCACTCCCTCCACCTAATCCTCCCCCCCATAAAAGATGTAAAGTTCGTTTTCGATATGACAACTTGTACTTCTCATTGTTGTAACGGGTCCACATTTATCCTTATTTAAAAGATTTGTTTTTCCCCTTCCCCTCTACAAATTATACCGACATCAAATACAGTGAAAGCAGCGGTTATACTGTGGGGGAGGGACATACAAAGCAACAAAGAAATAATCTTATCAATGCGTTAGAAACAAATGCATGAAAGAAAAAAAAAACATTTGAATACATATCTTAGGGTTCATTTTCCTAACATCACTTTTTATCTGACCTTTTCTGCTTGACTCCTACATATACTAAATATTGCAAATAAGGGAAACCAGGGATGCCCCTCAGTAGATGAATGGATCAAGAAAATGTGGTATATATACACAATGAAATTCTATGACTCCATCCGAAAGAATGACATTGCCTCATTTGTTAGGAAATGGAAAGAGTTGGAAAAATTATATTAAGTGAAGTAACCCAAGCCCAAAGAAACATAGGTCCCATGAAATGTTAATACTTTAAATTTATTTTTCATTCAAATATAATAGGGGTGATTTTAGTGGTGCATGCCTTTAAATCTAGCTATTTAGAAGGCTGAAAACAGAGGATCATAGTTTCAAGCTAGACTAGTTAATTGGACCACGACACACTTATCTTCAACTAAGAACCAAAAAAGCTAAAAGTTGAGCTGTGATTCACATGGAAGCCTGCCAGCCTGAACAAAAAGGAAAAGTAAAAGAACCTGGGCTCTGAATTTAACTCATAGTACTAGCACACATATTTTATGTATGTATGGTTCCTAAAATATTCTGTGAGTTAATTTGTTGAAACCTGGTCATAGATTAAATATGAGGTGTGAAAAGTATGTAAGTTTGAAATGACTGCCAGCTATTTTGACAAGACAACTAGAAGAGTTATCACTTAATTAAATAGTAACGCGGAATAGGTATGTATATAAATATCAAAGCTCACTTTGGGATCTTTTTAGTTTGTTAAAATCAGTAGCTAGTTGTCAGTAAACAGGATGCTATTAAGGACTTGAATTAAAGAAAAAAACAGAGCTGCAGAGAAAAAAAACAAATAATTACATGTATTCAGTGATAACAACCATGAGAATGAACATTACAGAACTAAGCCCTGGGATACACAAATATGTAAAACATGACAAATGAAGAAAAACAGTAATAAGTATGTAATGCAGACTTATATGGATAGGTATTTTTAATGTTTAAGGGCTACGAAGTGAGTGTGTGATGACCTAAAATTTAAGAAATTGGTAAGGGCAATTATCCCTTGGACCAAACATAGCTAATAGTTTAAGTAAAACACGGCCACAATATTGTGTCTTGATTCACCATAGTAAAAACAAGTCAATATTTGGAAAGTTATTTTTTGGACATGTGGTTGGTGTGACAATTACTGACGTTTGTTTAAGTGTCAGTAGAAGGGTACAGTTTTAGCACAATGATAGAAATCTTTCAGGGATCTGGTAAATTTTCCCTCTGTCTTCAATTTCCTTTTTTTCTGAGAACTAAAATATCATTACTGGAAGCCAGTCCCAAATTGTGCCTTTTCCAAGTTATCAGATATTCAATCCAATACATGCCCAAATAATAGAGAATAGGAACAGGTCTGCATTGAGCACTCACAGTAGACAGGTCTCTGGACTTTCTCAGGAAGAGCTTTCTGCCATTGTGGGATGGATAGGGGTGGATAATATACAAAACAGACATCATAGATTGAAAGTATTGTGCTAAGTTGACACCTGAGATATTGGATGTTTTAACTGCATAGTATTGGTTTTCATGAATCAGTTAATCAGATTCTTTACACAATATGATATTACTAGACTGTGGAATGCATGTTTATTGCATTTACTTTGTATAACATATTTTGAAATTTGGTATAAATCGTTCATCTTTTTTTTTTGATATGGATTACTCCTAGTTGTCAATAGTGAGGAAATACCCTGGAACTTTGTAACTTGAAGTCTTATGTTGCCATGTATCATATCCTATTTTCCTTTTACAGAGTTGGTAAAAAATTATATGTAATTAATTTTTTATTTTATTTCTTATCTATTACAGAATTTGAACTCAGAGCCTGGGCACTGCTTCTGATGACTTTTGCTCAAGGTTAGCTCTTTAAAACTTCGAGGCATGGAATCAATTTTAGTTTTCAATGATTAATTGGTGATAAGTGTCCCGCGGGGACTTTTCTCAACCTGGCTTTGAACTGTGATCCTCATATTCCAGCCTCCAGATTAGCAAATATTACAGGCATGAGCTACCTCCACCCGGTTATACGTAATTTAAACTGTAGTTTCTGAAGTGTTTCATCCTACATTGAATATTTTTTCTTACGAGCTTTCTAATAAATATGTAATCTATTCAATTTTGAAAAGTACTGTGTACCTCCCACTTATCTGTGGCATTTCTGAAATCCAAGTTTCTCTGTGTGTCAGGGTGGATACTTTTGCCTGTAATAAGTATGTTGAACACATAACATCTGGCTACTTATAGAACAAAGGATGTGAAGCTAGAGTAGCCAGATAAAGAACTTCCAGGACAATTCAATGGCAACTCATGTACTCTCTCTGTAGGTGAATAGGCAGCATAGAAAAGAAATTCTTATATTTGAAAGTGATTGAGTGTGTGTGCACATAGGTGTTCACTTATTTATCTGTTATTATAGTTTTAGATAAATTCACTAGTACAAAACAATATTTCATATATATATATATATATATATATATATATATATATATATATATGCAATAACAGTTTCCAAAATCCAGGGAACCACCTCCATGGGCATCGCTTTAATAGGTTGCTCTTTGGGTAATAAGAATGAAACTTGGAATTGTCCTGTGGTAGAGAAATTACTCAGAGATTCAAGCATTTTTCTTTTAATATGTTGCTTGTTCCTAACTCTAAAATTAGGAAGTCTGTTAATATATATGTTATATTATAGTATATTTAATATATTATATATAATGTATAATATATTGTTTATTATGAAATATATTTCATATAATACCTGAGATTATTATATATTTATGAGGAAAAATACAACAAACGTATCAGTCCATACTTTCCTAGCCATGATTAGCTGCAGTACAGTTAGGCACATTACATCTCAACAGGAAAATTCTACTGAAGTTCTGATCACCTTGAGCTATATAAGAATTCCTGTAAAAGAAGCCTCTCCTCGATTATGAGAAAAGATATGTTTGGAAGTTTAGTTTAGTTTTTTTGTTTTGTTTTGTTTTGTTTTTATGGCCATTCATGGGGCCTGAATTCTGGGCCTGGGCGCTGTCCCTCACCTCTTCAGCTCAAGGTTAGTGCTCTACCACTTGAGCCATAGCTCTACTTCTGGCTTTTTCAGTTTATGTGGTGCTGAGAAATAGAACCCAAGGCCTCATGCATGCCAGGCAAGCATTCTAATACTGAGCCACCAACCCAGCCCACATTTGCAAGTTTTTGATAAGAGGAATTTGGCATTTGCTTTGCATCCTTGATTAGTCATGAATAGATATCATTTTGCTCCAAATTTTGCCTCCTTGTAGGAGGCAAACAGTTACACATCAGCCTCATTCCATCACATATCTTTAAGTCCTTCTTTTATTTCTTTTTATCATTATTGTTTTGTTGTTGTTGCATTTCTGATCATGAAGCTTGAACTCATGGCCTAGGCAGTGTCCCGGAGCTCAATGCTAGTGCTCTACCACTTGAGCCATGTACCACTTCTGGCTTTTTCTGTCTGGACATGCTTTGAATCATAATACTCAGATGTCAGCCTGCAGGGTAGCTAGGATCACAGGTGTGAGCCACCAGTGCCAAACAAGTTCCTCTGTTTTAGATATTATTCTAAAAGCCTCCTATCCAATGTCACTCCTAAGATAGTAAATGGACCTATACCAATAGTTCCTTCACACTCTCATCTCCTGTTATGGCTATGGTGTATCTTTTGCAAATTATATTGAAACTACTTCACTGTTCTCTTCCTAATCCATGATTCTAGATGTGTTAGTAATAATTACTTAAATTTAGCGGCTATAAACCCTAAATCTCTCAATTATTAATTTCTTTAATTCTTTGAATATGATTATTTTTCAATACAAATATGAGCTTATACTCACCTACTTGAATTTAACCCTTGGCATGAGCAGTGCCTGGGCCTATTCTACCTCAAATGCAAGAGGTTGGCAAAAGAGTAGCCTACGGTATTCCTGCCTAAGAGTCAAGACAAGTAGTTGAGTGCCTAAAAGAAGCAATGCATTCCTGGCATGGGAAGGGGTGGGAGAGACAACAGCCTAGAGAGCAACCTGACAGTCACAACATTTAACAACTTCTCCTTTGGGGAAACTGATCTCCTGCAAAGTGGCAGTGAGATAACTCACCTAGTGAATTTTCATATATGAAGGAAGTTGTCATGTCTCACTACACAACTCACTTTTAGTCAAAGAGAGGGTCATTCTTTTGTGTCCTCCTTAGGCCCAGCCTCATTTTATCTCCATCTTAGACTTTGCCCAGACTCTGTTCCTACCAGAAGGTCCCTGGTGAGGAGGAATGTATGATCTCTTGGCTTTTGATTAGCCCTATGGGAACTGAGGCCACTTTTAATTTTGATCCTGTTCATTTTGACAAGGCTGTGGTGGGTGGTGAGAAAGCTCATTCTCTGAATTGTTCCCTATTACCAAATCTCTTCAGAGAAAGTCAAGGAATGACAGATTCTGCCTGAGGGAGTGAGTTTCTCCTTTTCCAAAGAGGTCAATTAATATCTGATTATGAGTCCCACATGGTGATCCTTCCCCAGATCCTCCGAACAGGAGTGGATGTTACCTCAGACACCAGGCCATCCTCATATTTCTTCAGCTCTTTCTCATGCAACTAAAGGCCACAGGAGTTGAGTTGACAATCAAGAAGAAATGAGAGTAGCAGAATCATTGGCATGGGGAGGAATTAGAAACTCTGGGTGAAAAAAGGGCTCAGAATATCTAGGATCACACATCATTTGGGAATCACATCAAAAGATTAGGGAATAAAAGTAATAAATTGCTACCTAAATTAGTAACTCCACTGCTCTGACTACATTACAAGTGTTCTCTCAAAAGATAGCTGTCCTATTTTAATGAGGAAAAAGGAGCACATTCTTTCCTCACAAAGTTCTACTAAGTGTCTTCTTCCATAAACTAGGTTGTTCTTACCCTATACTTGTCGGTTACTTTCCTTTGCTGGATTCAATCAATGACACTTGAAAGTGTTATCATCTTCAGACATGTAATTACATTTTGTTTTAATCCATTTGTTATAAAATAAAACAAATTTTGGGGAAAATATGTCTATGCTATATTTTCTTCCATGCCATATTTATTTGATGTTATTAAGTACTATTTTAATAGTTTCATTTTTAAAACTTGAGGAAAATGTTTTGTTACTGTTAGCACTAATTAGTTGCACCTTTTTTTGGTATTTTTCCATATCTGTATATTTGTTATTAAGCTTCTAACATTGTATTTTCCCCCTACTGTTGCCTTCTTAAAATTGCCTCAAATTATAAACTCTATATGATGATCTGTATGTGTTCATTGATATATTTAAATTTTTATATAATATGCACATTTTATATGATATTTTCATCCTATTGTAACTGCTCTGAAATCAATAAGGAAGTCCTTCATTAAAGAAAAATCACAATACCACAAAACTCATTGAAATTAGGATTAGGTATCTATCCAAAAATATTTAGCAATGATATAGTAGAAACATCCACTTCTCCTATACCAAAACATGTTTATAGCTATGAAAGGTGCATTTTCTTTATTCTCTCTTTATGGAACATCCAGGTTGATTACACAGTTTGGTTGCTATGAATATTGCTGCCATGAACATGTTTGTTCATATTGATTTATATTCTTTCAGTATGGATCCAATTTGCAATAATGGTCTTCAAGATATGTGTCTTTTTTGTATCGAGTAAACTTCCATCATGATCTCCATATGGGTTGCACTAGTTTACAATGCCACACCACCAAACACAGTTCCTGATTTATTTCAACCTCTCCAGGAGTTTGTTTATTTGTGTCGTGATAGCTATTCTGGTGTGTAAGATGGGATGGCAGTGACTTTCCTTTTTATTTTCCTATGTATTTCCTATGTGGATAAGAATCTCAAACATTTCATTTATTTACTAAACACATTGGTAGTTCATTATTGATCAATGTCTTTCTTTTTCTTTTGGTACTTGATCAATTTTTAAGTTTAATAATATTTGATTTTTCCCATTCCAAATACTCACTTTAGTAAAAAGATTTTTTTTTTCATTACAGTGTTGTATTGCTTGGATATTTAGATTTTGTGAAGGCTAAGAGAATTTGATATTGTTCTCTCAGTCAAATTATAAGCATGTAAAAATGAAGTGAAGTTCTTTCTGCACATTTTCTCTGGTACAAATTTCTCTGATTTAAGAAATGTATATTTTATGTCATACTGGATGCCTAACTAAGTCTGTGTGTGTGGATGATTCAGTAAGAATTGCAGAATTCGCCACATAGATTTTGGAGCAAAGGTAACAGCTGGTAACAGGGCAATGATTCAGAACATAGCTGAGGCTGAAGCTGTGATCCCTTCTACCTGTGTTCAGCCCCCAATCTCTTGTAATACACCGCTCACGTCCCATGCAGCGGTTTCTTTTTCTATCCGAAATGTTTCTGGAGCTTCATGTTGTTCTTGCCTCCTAGAATGCCAACATGAGGGGAGTGAAAGCAAGCAAGGCAGATGTGGCAGAGGAATTTATTTTTAAAAATTGTGTAAATACCATACAGAGGGGTTACAATTACATGGGAAAGGTAATGAGTACATATCTTATCAAGCATTGTGTCGGCCTCCTTTGATTCCCCTTCCCTTCCCTTCCCAACTCCCCGCCCCCACCCAGCGGTCCCTCCTCAGACCCCCGTCCCGCCAAAGTTTTAAAGTTCGTTTTTCAACATAACATCTTGCACATCTCATTGCTGCAATGGATCCACCTGTATCCCAATTTAAATAATTTGTTTTTTTCACTTCTCCTGCACAAAGTATGCCAACATCAAATGCAGTGAACACAGGGGGCATACCATGGTGGAGGGACATACAAAGCAACAAAGAAATCATCTTATAAATATGATAGAAACAATCACAAGAAAGAAAAAAAAATTGAGTTCTTATCTTGGGGTTCATTTCGCCTAACATCAACTTATCTTACAGTTTCTGCTTGTCTCAGACATGTACTAATTATTGAAAATAAGAGAAACCATGGGACCTATGCTTCTTTGGGCCTGGCTTACTTCGTTTAAAATTTTTTTGGTCGGTTTTGGGGTTTGAACTCTGGGCCTGGGCACTGCCCCTCAACTCTTCAGCTCAAGGCTAGCACTATCCCACTTGAGCCACAGTGTCACTTCCAGCTTTTACAGTGTCACTTCCAGCTTATGTGGGGCTGTGGAATCGAACCTAGGGCCTCATGCATGCAAAGCAAGCACTCTACCACTGTGCCACCTTCTCAGCCCTGGCAGAGGGTTTTTATCTGAAGATCCATCACACTTGGGAGCTTCTGGCTGAAAACACCAGAAAGACAAAAGTGAAGAAACACTTAAGAGAAAATGTAAAACAGAAAGCCACAATGTTTAACCCTAAAACCAGTTTCTAGGATAAGGAGACTCAAGAACTGGTGTCACCTGAGGAGAAAGAGGAAATATTCAGGAAGAATGAGAAGGAAATATTAAGGAAGAATGGGAGGGAATAGAGAGAAAGAGACCTAGACTACCTAGAGCTGGGACCTCAATGTGAGCTTAATTTTAATATGGGAAACCAGACCCAAGGACGCAATACCTTACAATTTTGATTACTCTCTCTCATGCTACAAAGCCTATTCCAGATCTACTTCCACTCAGCATGGTGTCCATTCTGGGATCCAGACTGATTCCTGGAGGTTCCCAGGGGATGGAAAGAGTGAAAACCAAAGGGCTAAAGCTCAGAAAAGACACATGCCATCACTTCTCACATGTCATTTGTCAAAGTAAGTTCTACAACCAAGCCTGGAATCAATGGGGATGGGAGTAGATATTGAGAGCATTATAATAGTATCTACTATTATTATCATATAATAATCTAACATCTATTGTTTCATCAAAGGAAGAGAGATAGCATTTCTCCCTTTTTAGGAGTATGGGACAGGGCATTCTATAGAATGTTCTTCAATTGGGGGCTCTCTTCCGCGGACCGGCTCTGTCAGGAGGATGGAGGATACCTAGGGGAGGAACCTGGAATAGGGGGGGAGATGGCAAACAGACAACTCACACATATTAGGAGTGGATGCTGAGTGCGATTTAATGAAGAGGACAACAAACTTTTATAGCAAAAGTCTCCATAAGAAAGGACAAAAGGTTACACAATCTTGCTCCAGGACTTCATTCTTGGGTGGTCACCAGCTGGTCGCCTGAAAGGCACTTGTTTCCAGCTTATCTCTAAGAAATATAATGGGTTTCGATGTTTGTCACCATCTAACCATTACCTTATTTCTATAGAGGATTAGATCTAGCAAATCTCTTAGTAAATAAAAGAGAGTAACAGGAAGATTTTCTCCTAAGTAGATATCTCAGCAATTGCCATACATTCTTTCTGTTCTAGCCGCACCTACAGCTTTTTGTAAATCTCTTACAGACAGTTCCTTCTGCTGAAGTGACTTCATGAAACCCCCAATACTTTTATATTTACTTATGACTTGTCTACTCGCCTCCTTAAGAGGGGTTTCAGGGTAGCACTTAACTCTGGTGAGTTAGTCATATTTTTAAGACACTCATCAGATGTTGGAGTCATCAACCCTCTTAAGAAAGAGCTTTGAATAAAGGAACGTTGAGCATGAGTAAGTACAATGAGCAGCAGAAACAGTAAAAGATTAATAAGCACTCTTATACAGTGAAGAAAAGAAAAGAAAAGGAGAAACACATCTTTCCCAGGGGTTTGCCAGCCTTTCCAGGAGTAGGCCTCTTTGAAGCTCTATTCTCCGAGGTAGACTTCGGTGAAGTCCCAATACTCAGAGATAGGTCTCTGTAAAGCCCCATTCTCTGAGGTAGACTTCAGTGAAGTCCCAATACTCAGAGGTGGGTCTTTGAAGCCCCATTCTCAGGTCTGAAAGCTGGTTTCCCATGCTAAGCAGACTCCACTGGAGTAGGCGTGGCAGCTCTCTGAATCTTTTCTCCCAAGATTGTGGCTATGAAGTTTCGGAAAGGAGAATTACAATGGAAAAGTGAGTTCTCAAGCTGGGTACTGATGGCTGACACCTATATTCCGAGCCTGAGATTTGAGGATTATGATTTGAAGTCAGTCTGGGCAGGAAAATCCATGAGACTAATCTCCAATTAAACAAAAAGAGCCAGAATTGGATTTGTGGCTCAAATGTTAGAGCATTAGCTATGAGTGGGTGGGGGGGGGGGACAGAATCTTGGTCCTGAATTTAAACCCAGGATTGGGGGATGAGAGGAAATGTGTTCTCAGTGCATGAAATCAAGGGTGTATGGTCAACATCACTATTGATGTTAACTTTGTGGTAGAGTTGATCAGTTTTATTCTGGAAATGATTTGTTCCACTCTTCTCTGTCCTGTATTCTTTAAAAGAAATAGCTTTGAGCAATCTATACCTAAGATGTGTGGATTGCACTGAAGCACTGGTTTCATTTTTTTCTACTTACAAAATGATACATAAGTAGTGTACAAAGGAGTTTTAATTTAATATGTCGGTTTGTGAGTACATCTTGATCGATGTCATCAATTTGATCATTCTTCTCTTCTCTTTTTTGATCTTGTCTTCTCTATCTCACCCCCTCCATTTACGTGGTCGCATTTTCACACATGTACATTGAATATTATGACTGTATTCTCCCACTGAACCAGTTTGGCAAAGAAATTTCTTCATTGTACAGGTAAAGAAGATGAAGAGGACTACAAGCCCAAGACAGCATAGCTATTACTTTGCATCGAGATTATTTGACTTACAAAATCTTCACCAAAAGAAGCATTATAAAAAAGAACATGGCCAGGAACTAGAAGCATCTATCTTTGTGTTTGTGCTGGTTTTGGCGCCTGAGTGGTGTCCCTGAGCTGCTTTGCTAAAGGTTAGTTCTCTACCACTTGAGCCACAGTACCACTTCCAGCATTATGGTAGTCAATTGGAGGTAGGAATCTCATGGACTTTCTATCTTGGGCTCATTTTAAACCACAATCTTCAGACCTCAGTCTCCTGAGTAGCTATGATTGCTGGTGTGAGCCACTGGCAGCTAGCAAAACATCTATTAGTTGTCCCAATTAAACATGTGGAGCAATAGGTCATTTGATACTGGTGACACTCAGATGATTCCTCTACTTGTTCCTTTCTGGTGTTATTACTAGTGTGATAATGCTTGCTCAGGTTTATATCATTGTGCAATCATTGCTCCATTTTGTTCAGTAAACAGCTTTTCAGGACAGGAGAACTGTGAGAGGAGAATATGGGATGAAAATTTTATCTGTACTTCTTGTGGCCTGGCAAAAGCTTCTCAGAATGTTTGCAAGCAGAAATAAGAGTCCACTTCTGCCGAATAAAATGAAAGAGACACACCTGACACAGAAGCAGTGCCACAGAAGGACAAACGGGAATACTCATCCAGGCTCAGAGAGAAGCATCAGTATGAGTTGCTCAGGTGCATGAAAATTTGTGAAGATTGTCTTTCTAACCATGGAGAGATCATTCAATGCTGGCATTTACAATATGTTCCAGGACTCATATCTGTTTAGGTCTGTTTCCTCTGAATCATCTTTGATAAAGACAGAAATGAGAATGTAACAATGGAACCTAATTATGTTTTCTGAATGAGATTTCATCTCTTTCACAAATCAAGTAAGGGTTGTAATGAATGACTTTGATTTCCTGAGAGAAATTCATGTTTGATTCCTTGTTTCTATTAGCTTATCAACTGAATAACTTTACATTTGTAAGCTGTTATTATAACAAATATGAAATAATTTTTTTTTATTTTTATAGGAGAAACCCAGTTTCCTTTTCGATAGAAAATATTTATCTGGCTTCCAACCAAAATCTTTACATCTCAGCCTCCAGAGTACGTAGGATTGCAGGCATCAGTCACCTCTCCTACCTGAGACAAATATTTTTGGTATGGAAAATCACTATGATATAGAACATGAGGAATGAAGAATTTAGACTAACAAGGAATATTTTGAAAACATTAACAAAACTGAAGTTATCACAAACTTGCCTGCTTCAGTGAGGAGAAAAATGAGAAAGAAGTTACAGAGGCAGAGAATTGGAGACTAAAGAGAAGTGAGTGAATAGTTCTTTGTTAGAAGAGCTACTGAAGATTTCTTTTTAAGAAAATTCAGCTTGATATAGTGGTACATGTCAATAATTCTAACTACTTATGAGCTAGACTCTGGAAGGTCTAGGAGGTTTGCAGTTGGTATGGTAAAAGTATAATACTTCAATATTTAAAACACACTGGTGACACATGGTGATAAGAGAGGCAGAATTAGGAGGGTCATGGTTTGAGGCCAGCCTAGGCAGTTAATAAGAAACTATCTGAAAATCAATCTAAAGCTAAACAAAGTGCTAGGTGTATGGATCAAGAACAATTATCCAGCAAGTTTGAGGCCCTGAGTTCAATCCCTTCTCCTGAGAAAAAAAGACAAGAAAAAGGAACAAAGATTATAATACAATTTTCAAGATATTTCCTTTGCAACTTTCTGCTATAATTTCTTTCTTCAATTGCCTTAAAATGTTTACAAAGTCACTTACACAAATGACTACCATCATTTGGGGAAATCACAAGGAAGTCTTTGCAACCAGCTTTGTAACAGAGCAATTTTGTCAAGAAAATTTCAATGAGCTGAAAATGAGATAATGGGCTCACGAAATTGCACTTTATAGCTATGTGTCAGAATGTGAGGAGCTCATAAAGAGGATTTATTTCTTAAGAGAAGACGAGGATTAAGTTGATTTATCAACTTGAAAAATTACGGTAAATTCTGTTGCTATTTGGGATACAATTTCAAGCAAGGTGTTAAACCAATAAAATTATGGTTGAGATTTTTATAAAAGCTGTAAGATAATTTTTTCATTGATTTTTATAGAAGCTATTCAACAATTGTTGGATAAATCACAATAATGCAAAAATGTGTTCTGTGTCATCTGATGGTATTACCTATCTCATCATCTAGGGTTGGAAGAATGTTATCTTCATTTTAAAAATGCAGAAATGGAGGCATGAGGAGAGTTGGTGTGTTTCTGAAGGCTGATGTGTAAATGACAATTGAGATTGAGCAGAACCAGAATCCATGGCTCAGATTCAATTCATGATTTGGAAACCCCGTGATTATACTAATATCTAAAACTCTTGTGCTAGCTGGGTGATATTTTACATGTTTCTTAGAGTAGTCATCTGTTTTTGAGAATTAAAGAATGTACCTTGGGAAGGTGGTTCAGTGGTAGAGCACTTGACTTACATGCCTGAGGCCCTGGGTTCGATTCCTCAGCACCAAATAAGCAAAAAGAACAAAAGCTGGAAGTGGCATGTGGCTCAAGTGGTAGAGCACTAGCCTTGAGCTGAAGAGCTGAGGGACAGCTCCCAATCCGAGTTCAGGCCCCACAAATGGACCCCCCTCCAAAAAAAGAATGTACGTTTTGTGTAGTATTATGCACAGAACATGAAACAAGAATTCCCTGAATTCTGAAGTTCTTTATGTATTTCCCTTTAAATTATTATTTTTAAGACTCAAGATAGTGAAATTATTAACATTCTTTACATTCCAGAAAGCATTATTTGAACCCATTTGGAAGAATTTCTACAATAGTATTGTAATGTATGGGTTTTTGATGTGCTTATTTGCCTTCTCTCTGTATCTGCTTAATTGGATTATTTATTGTATGATTCATGTATTAAGAGTTCTTTATATATTATGAATAAAAGCTATTTGACAAGAATTTTATATTTTGCTTCATTATATTAGCAAAAATGTCTGCTTTGTGTTTGAATAGACTACGGTTTTATCTGAGGATGTGCAGGACAAGAATTAAGTCACATAAAGAAGAACGAAAGAGAGGAAAAGGTGAAAAGGATAAGAAAGGAAGAAAAAAGAGCAGAAGTTCAGTATAGCTAAACAAAAAAACAAAAAGATAATTTAGAAAGAAAAAAAAGAGAAAGAAAACAAAAAAAGAAAGAAAAACACACTCACATATTCCTAAAATAAAAATTATAAGAGGAAAAAAAGTTACTGGAAAACAATTTTTTTTCAAAAAAGGCAAAAATTAAAGATTAAAAAAAGTTTTAGAAAAGAGAAAAAAATTTTTTTTATATAAGGTACCAAAAAAAAAAAAGAAGAAGAAAAAACTTCTTTGATTTTTTTGGGAGGGGTGGGAAAAATCCTGTATCTCCCTTGTGCCCGTAACCAGCCTCTTGTTGGAGTCTCTGGTCTGCTTGTGGTTCTGCTGCTTGGTTGGTTTCTTAAGTCAGTTTGTTTGAACAGGCAGAAAAATGCTCTGCTTTACCCAGGATTTTGTGATCCTCCTCCCAGGCTAGTTCAATGGGAGGCAGATCTACTTTGAGTATCACCAAAGAGGGGGATGCAGTGATGAGGCTAGGTTCTGGGTAGAGTTGAGGCCTTTGAACAAACAGTGGCTTTTCCCGGGGGCTAGTTTGTGAAACACTCACAGAGCCCAGCCTGGAGCCATTCTCAGGGTTTCTGTTTACTGAATTTCAATTGATTGTCCTGGCTGCTAGAGGGAGAGTCAGCCTCTGGCTCTGATTACCCAGTGAAGAAAGCCACTCCTTGGGCTGGCGCAGGAGCTGGGTGACTTTTCCCAGGGTGGAGGTTAGTCTGGCAGGTCACGCTGCCATTAAGTTCTTGTGACCTGCTAAATGACTCGTTTTATTCCAAGGCTTGAGTTGGAGCTAGCAGCTCCGCCGCCGAGCTTTGTCAGTATCCAAGATGGAGATCTCCAATACTGGGGGGTGGCCTTCCCTCCTCTGCTCCCTGAGAAGGAGTGAGAACGTTAGGCTTCTACTCATGCCGAGTCTAGCTTCCTGAGGCGTCTCTGGTCTGTGAACTGAAGGATGAAGATGTCTGTTCCTTGTCGGTTCTTGCTGGTGTTGAGTAGAATCCGCTCGCCTGCTGCTTCTGGCTCCTTCGTCCTGGACTCTCTGTGGTTCAGGTATGGTGCCTGCGATCGCCGCTGCCACCGCTGCTGCTGATGCAGCGGCAGCTGGCAAGAGCTCAGATGTGTCTCCTTGCCTGGATTTTCCCTCTCTGGCCTGACTGTCTGTCCTGTGATGGCATACTTGGTGTGATCTCTGGCTTAGGACTGTTCACTGGAACTCTAAAACTGCTTTCTATGCGAGAGCTTGTTTAGACTCCAGCTTCTCCTCCGCCATCTTCCCGGAACCCCTATGTGTTTGAATAAAAATGGATGACATCTTTGCCTGATTTCAGAGCAACTGAGAATACTTTCATTCTAATGCAGTACTCTTTATCAGATCAAGAAACTTCCCATATAACAATTTTGACAAATTTTTACCATTCTGCTAGTTTGAAAAGATAAGATTTATTTTAGAGTTACAGCAGGGAATTCCCCTGTGACCAGTCTCCTCTACAGGCATGGAACCCCTCTTATGATCAGCAAATTGCTGATCATAATGGAAGCAAATTTTTGTTTGTTAGCAATGTCAATTTTTTGACCTATATACTCAGGATGTTTTCCCAGGAAACAAATCCACACGTAGAAATTAGATCATCACAGCTGTTTGAAATGGCATTAGCAATATATATTTGTATTATTGATGTGCCATATCGCTATATAAAACAGTTTGTCACATAACAGTTTGTGAAAGAACAAACAAATGAATAACCTAGAATCTGGTATGGCAGTAACCTCTAGATGATTTTCTCATATTTTCAGACTTTTCATAAACATAAATAATAGAAGCCAAATGAGGTGATTTATACCTATAATCCTAGCTACTCTGAAAATAGAAACGTGGATAGTCGCAGTTCAAGGTCAAACTGGAAAACATACAAGAGACCTCCATCTCAATCAATAAAATCTGGATGTGCCAATGTGTGGATATCATCCTACCTATTACTGGACATACACCTAGGAAGTTCAGTATCTAGGTAGCCTAGGAATAAACAAATGCAAGATTCTATATCAAAAACAATCAAAGCAAAAATTACTGGATGTGGCATGATTCAAGTGGTAAGGTGCCTGCCTGGCAAATGCAAGGCTCTGAATTTGAACCCAAGTACTTACCAAAAAATATTAAAAGTAAACATTATGAATTAATTCTCTAAATAATGTATCTGTAATTATTGTATATTCATATAGACTTGATAAAATTATATTGTGGTTAATATGTCACAAAATAAAGTAACTGAAGTCTCCATAAGGTACTTGTGAAATATTAATGTAGTATTTGTGATGTATAATAGAAATACTTAAATAAATTTGAAAAAGCTTTCAAGGGAATTATGTGTGTTCTTACACATCATAAAGATCCATACTAACCTCAATATAATTTAATGATATCTAGAAAACAGAAGTCAATATTGAATGTTTACATTAAAAACAAGTTTGCTCCCAAACTTGAGATGAAATATACCTTGCTAATTAGGAGGCAGAGATTTAGAAGACTGATATAATGGACAGTTTTGACAAAAAAAAATTCATAAAAAACTAAAAAACAAAGAAAGCTAGATATAGTGTAATTTTCCTGTTATCTCACGATGTGGAAGCCATAGGTAAGAGATCATTGCTCAAGGGAGGCTTCGCCTGAGAAATAATCTAAAGTGGTTAGAGCCTTAGCAATTTCAAGCACCAGTAGTGCCAAAGGAAAAAGAAAAGAAGAAAACAGAAAATGAAAGGAATGGATAAAAAGAAAATATTTTCTCTTCATTCTTGATTTCATTTCATTGGATACAAGAATTGACAATATTTTGTTTACTGTTTCAGGATTCAGGCCTCTCTAATATAAAAGCATTTATTTCAAGTAAATATTGTATTATTACTATTTATTAACTTATTATTAGACCTTTAGGTTTGGAGATTGAAATCATGGCTTTGTATATATTAGTCTCATTCTACAACTTAGCTGTACCCAAGCTCTCTTGTATAGTTTTGAAAATTGTTTATGAATTCTTCAATAGTTAGCTATTATACTTTTCATCTTATATTTTCTCTCCCACCTTTTCCCCTATGTATTTTATTTTATGTGTTGAAAACTCAATTTTATCTTCTAAACTTAGAAATTTGCTTTTGAGTTTACAGAGAAGTCAGTTATTTGTGACATCTTTTAAAATTATATATAGATGTAAGTATTTCATATATATGATTGATTCTTAGAGTTCATTGCAATAAGCAACATTTATCTGTTCATATGCACATAGCTATTGAGCCATTGCGATCCTCTCCTAAGAATAGCTTCCCTTGTTCTTGCCATGTGAATGCTTAGAGTGCTGTTAATCATATACAAGTTTAATTATTTGTCTTTTACTATCTATTGGATTAACTTGTAGATTTATGGGCATATCTAGTTATTAGAAATGAGGAAAACCATGCAGCATATATTTAATTGGATCTGGTTTATTTCACTTAATAGCATTTTTCCCCCAGTCTTTCCATTTCTTCAGAATGCGGTAATACCATTCTTTCCCATGGACGCACAGAATTCCATCAATGCAACAGAATTCAAGATCCAGAAATGAATCCACTCCTATAGGCACATAATCTTTAATAAGGAAGACAGAAACACAGGATGGAAGAAAAACAGCCTCTTCAAAAAATTGGTTTAACTGGCTGTACACAGAAAACTGAAATTAGATCATTTTATATCCTCCTGCACCAGAATCAATTCCAAATGGATTGAAGAGCTCAATGTAAGTCCAGATGCCTTAGGAATCTTACAGGAAGAGTTAGGGGAAACATGAGGGCTCCTTGGAATAGGTCAAAATTTTCAAAGTAAGTCTGGATAAATGGGATTACATCAAACCAAATCTATCATTTGTCAGACTCAAAAGCCATGAAAAAAAAGAGATAGTGTAGCACAGATTTATTAGGTAGCAAACCTACAGATAAGAGCCTCAGCCAATGGTAAACTCTTTGTCCCTTTTCTAACTAGGTTATTTATAGTGGGTTTACATGAATATAAGTGTTTTCTGATGGGGATTAGTCAGAAAACAACTAATGCTAAGACAGAGATAGTATGTGAAATGAGTTGTAGCTGGAGAAAGGGAGGCATTAAAGCAGGAGTGTCTAGTTCAAAGACTTGGCTTAGTGCCAGCTAAGTAAGGTATAGCTGCACAAGGGAAGAGGGGTAAAACAGGAGTGGTTATAAACAAAAGCACTGGTCTGAAGCCTCAAAATAAGGACCTCAGTCTGTGTGGACCAAACAGTCTCTAACAATAAGTTTTATTTAAATTAACAAGCACGATTTTCAACTTTGCAGAGTGGGATGGTACATAGTCACAGGCAATTTCTCCTATGTCAGGTAATCCAGTCTACTCTTTCACATGTTACCCAGTAGCCAAGTTTCAACGCAAATGACTACAATGAAATTGTACAAATGAGGCTGTGACTTTTCCCTCTCATGAATCAATATTATGTCAAATGATTTCTGTCTTCCAGATGTTTACACATTTCTCAGGATCTTTTTTTACTATTTTGTCTTCATTATTGATAATCATAGTACATTTTGTTGTCGTTGTGTGTATATGTCATTTTTAGGGCTTGAACTAGATGTTTAATGGTCTCCATTGTATTTTTTGCTCATGGCTGATGGCACTCTATCCTTGAGTCACATGCTCACCTTATGTTTCTTGCTGGATAATTGGAGATAAGTTTTCACATTTTATCTGTTTGGAATGACATTGAACTAAAATATTCAGGTCTCAGCCTCCTGAGTTCTAGGATTATACACATAAATGGCTAACACCAATTTTGCTTTACTCTTATTTTAATTATGTGGTAGAGGAAAATGGAAGTATACTTGTGTTAAGTGTGCAATTTTCAAATACAAGTTTGAATCAACTTGATATAACTGTTATTAATTTTAAAGTTAAATCAATGAGTGTCACACATTACCACAGAAATATAATTGAAAACAAAAGGCATAATTGTTTTCTTAAATCAATCAATGAAACCATAAATTACTTTCACTTTACAAATCATGTTTTATTTAACTTAAATTAGCAGACTTCTTTGAGTAAAAGTAAATATATTAATTGTATACCACAAGAAACAAAGTTATTATAGTTAAGAATAAATATTTCATCACACCCAGAAGATACGTTTTAGTATATTCTCACTAAAAAGAAACGTTACATGCAGAAATTAATGGATATGATGGAGCTTATCATTACACAATATATAAATAAATGGGATTACCACTCAATACTTTAGAAATATGTAAAAAATAATTATGTATCTTGGAGCCAGTAGCTCATGCTTGTAACCCTAGCTACTAAGGAGGCTGAAAGCTTAGAATCATGGTTCAAAGCCAGCCTAGGCAGGAAAGTCGACGACCCTCTTATCTCCAATGAGCCACCAAAAAACTGACAGTGGCTCAAGGATTAGAGCACTAGTCTTGAGCTAAAGAGCTGAGGGACAGTGTCCAGGCCCAGATTTCAAGCCCCACAACTGACTAAAAATAAACAATTAAAATAAATATTTTGACATAAATGTTAAAATATCTATTCTAAAATTTTTAAATCCTCACTAGATATGCTAGTTTACATAAATATAGAGAAGTTTTTTTCTGGATTTAGTTGTCATTGAATTTTGTAAATCACATATTTGTCACTCAATTCATATTTGTATGTTTATATACTTATATACCCTAATTATAATTAAATGATATGTGATAGGCAGTGCTGTTTTAGGAATTTCACTTGGCTTTTTAACATTAACCCTTCTACCCTAAAATCTATATACCCTCCAACCTTATCAGAGATTTCATCTCATTGGAGCAAAAAAGTATAAGCTATAATCATTGTTTGGAACAACTGTAACATTTTACATGTATTTCACTTAGTTTAAGATCCAAAACATTCAAGTCATCTTAACCATGCCAATAATAGCAAAATGTCTTCTGAGCTTTGCAGTCTCTTAAGAGATGAAAATCTTTAATTATACATCTATTTTTTTCTGCCTAACATCTTATATCTTAGGAAGATCTTTTTGGGTAACCCTCTGTTCCTGACTAGAAGACCGCAACAAAGGCAATATGGAAAATACTTGAAAACAATTAAAAAAGCAATCACAGATACTCCTCTAATCACCAGTTTCAATGAGAATATACATTAAAGTAACACTTTTTTGTTGCATTTAAAGAGCAATAATTAAACTTTAATTAGCAATGAAGAAGATAACAGAAAACTGTGTTTGAAGACATCTTGACTTTGAACAATTCAATATAAGCATAATGGATTTATCTTGTTTTTCTATGGAGTTGCCAAAATAATAGAGACCAACACCCAAAGGCAGGAAAACACCTAAGCCAAAGCAGTAAACTTTTGTCTATAAAATAATCGTGAGGGTGTGACTCTTCCAAAGTCAGGCTTGCAAAGAGGAAAGTGTATTTGCTTTGGAGGGAACAATAAAAAATATAAAAATCCTTTATTAATGTTTTACATATCTTGACTAGAACTTCTCATGTTGGAGAAGAGGAAAGGTATGAAAAATTTCAAGATTGTTTGACTATTCCCGAAGATCATTCTTATTTATCAGCTATAGCCTGGGTTACGCTTAGTATCATGCTTGTTTAAATTTAGAAGCATTATTTGTTTCTGGATTATAAGCCGCAAAGCCTTGAGTATTAATAAAGGTCATTTCCTAAGAGGGGAAAGTTGCTGTGTAAACAAACCTAAAATATCAAAGACAGCATAGTGGAAACTATTTTCTAGCCATATGACAATCTGTGGTGTAGATTTTGTTTCGTATTGTTCCAGGGGACTAATTTTTGTTATCTTCTTTTTCACCATCTAGTGTTCCTATAATATTCTATACCATTCTCTGATGACTATAATTTTACTGGATTCTCTAATTTCTCTGTTTCTGTTTTACCTTTTTTAATTACTTTAGAAACTAACTCAACATGACATAAATTATCTTTATAATATTAGCAAACAGATTTCATTTCCATATTCTTACCCTAGCCTTCTACATAATTTTGGTACTTAGTGATCCCCAAATATGAAAATAAAGATAGGGAGCTTCTTATTTAGATATTATTTAGCATTTCAAGACTTCATTAATTCAAGGCCCTTAGTAGTATGTACCTCATACATGTATACTAAGCTGGTGGCAACTTTTTCTTATTCTCAGAAACTAGGAAATATGGTGTCCCTGTAGTTTCATTAGGAAAAGGATGTAGTTGAATTAATTTACTAAACCAAATCTGCTGTAAAGTATTTCTACAAGTTATTTGGCTTAAATAATCCGTATTTACCGTTTTACAGTTCTAAAGGACAGAAATCTAAAAGAAGTCTCACTAGATTAAAATAGAGACACCCACAGAGCTAAAATATTTTTCAAATGATTCTAGTGGAAAAGACATTTATCTCCTGTTCTGCTTCCCAGAAATTCAGAATCTGGGTTGTTATTTTTTCCTTTATCTTCTAATGTAGGATCTTTACATATTTCTGATGGTTCTTACCTAATCATGTCCCTTTTGAACTACACCTGGGACTTTTAACTACCTTTGAGTATACTTCCCCCATATGATAATTATTCAAATTTGTTCTCCTTGGGTAATGAGAGGTTATTATTTTACAAACATATATATAATGCAAATCTACATTTGAAGGATTAGGTATGTGGGAAAGACAGATATTCTGTGAAGGTATTTTGCTATGTACAATGAGTGTGTAGCATTCTTTCTATTATAACCTGTTATCCTTTCATTAACCTGAATAAGATATTTCTTCAATGAAATATAACTAGAAAAAATTTAGTCCCTGAAAGCAATTAATCCTGATTAAAACATTGTCATGTACTAGAAATCATAAATGCCTGAAGCAGTTCTGGCACTATCACATTTTATATATTCTGCATACAATCTTCTCTTTTCAAGAGCATTTGATTGTTATTATTTTGGAATTATGGTTAATATTTATTTGACTGCTATTTTTAAAGAATGCATTACCCAATGCTGGTTCTCTTTTTCTAACTTTTTTGGGTCTAATCTATTTTTGAAAGAAAGGCAGCCATTTGAATTACATGAACTGCTTATTGAAGTTGAATCAGCATGGAGAGGAAAGGAAGAAAATTGATGACTTTGTGGGTATATCACATTAAAAATGTATCTGCAAGCTATTTATCTTAAAATCGTCTATTTTTCATTATATAGGATTCTGATATAATTTAGTCTCCCAACTCACACATTGTTAATGCAGTCTTATTTCATGCCTCCCAAAAACAAACACCAAATTACTATTTATTTTTAAATTATCATTTATTTAAAAATATATTTTTAAAAAATTAGTCGAGGGAAATGGTTTATTAGATATTTAGAGTCATGTTCAGACTCTAAGGTGAAAGCCAGAGAAGGGAAAAAATCCTGATTTTATTCTTCCTTGAGCCACTCTGATTTATTTCATCTGTTTCTGAAAGAATGAAATTCTTGATTTGAAGCCTTTTGCTTGATATCCACAATGAGTCATTCTTCCATTATTAATAGAATTTGGAGAAAGGATGAGAATTCACACTAGAAATAGGAGAAGAGGGAAAGAGAAGAAGAAATCTAGATATTATATTCTTCCTCATCACAATCACAAGGTCTGGATAATGATAATGGATATTAGATACAATGCTCTAGAGTGATTAAACACATCTATAGAAAAGATAACCCTACAAGTGATCACATGGAGAATGCTTATTTATAAAATATTATAATAATTTCCTACAGAAAATGTTATCTATTTGTTAAGTTCTTGGTTAGGATTTGTTTAATTCTGGTGTGTTATACTCAACTATCATAATGGTATACAAGGATGGTAAGAAACTAACATCTTAATATCACATTCTAATATTAGCTTAATTCTGCCTGTGTTATATGTATGAGGCTGTATTTGAGTTTTGCTTCAATTTCACATGCTATATTCTTCCAGTATATAAATTGAAGGAAGACTCCCTCTGAAATATGCTATTTTTATGGCTAAGGGAAAACAAGTCAGCTTTTAGACACAGACAATGAGATAGAAATCTTCCCCTAGAAATAATCTTTCTCCAATTCTGGTTCACTTTTGTAAGCTGAAATAACTCACATAACCCATTTTTACATTGCAGGTGGAGGTAAATCTCACCTACAGAAGCTGATGCAAGACATAGAGTAATATACCAAGATATGCAACACTTGAGATAAAGAGGAAAAAAAAGAGAACTCTAATACAATCAATCATACTTGTGCTCACATGTCTCTGCAGGAAGGAAGGTATTATGTACCTTTGTTTCTAAAACTACTGAGATCTTCAAATCATGTCTTTTATGCTTGGATGTTACAGGAATTAGAGAACATTTTGATACTGAGACAGCATAAAATCTTGAAGAAAGTTGGACTAATCATTTCAATACTACCTTTTGTTCTCCAAGAAAATAAACCATTTTAAAGACAATACTTTATAATTTCTTACCTAATATCTTTTATTTTCCAGAAATGGATTTTGTTAATATATGTGACTATCCAACAGAATAAATATCTTCATTTATATGCATCTTGTGCAGACAGCAAGTCAATTAGATGTAAGTGTGAGTTCATCAGTAGCACTTTTTCAAACTGCAAAACTTCGTTTAAATAGAGATACAGGTGGATCCATTGCAACAATGAGATGTACAAGACGTTATGTCGAAAAATGAACTTTACAACTTTGGTGGGGGAGGGTGGGGGGAGGATTGGGTGGGGGGACAGGGGGAGGATGGGAAGAGATGGGAAGGGGAATCAAAAGAGGAGGCTACAATGCTTGCTAAGAAATGTACTCATTATTTTGCCCATGTAATTGTAACCCCTCTGTACAGTATTTTCACAATAAAAAATAATATAAAGAAGAAAAATAAATAAATAAAACTGCAAAAAATTTGGACAAGGAGATAATACATATATTTTTTCCATCATCAACTACCAAATCCTCCTTCTTCCTTCCTAAGAAACACACCCAATTAATAAAAAGTCATAGATATTTTGCTCTTGATCTTGAAAATGAAAGCAGAATGTTATGGATGTCTGAGATGATAGTTAATAGTGTTTTACATAGCAATGTCACATGCAACAACCCTATGAATCCTGCAGGTCTTAACACTACTTCCTTAGTGATGTAATAGGAATGTCAGCTTTACTGGATGTAGTATTGTTTCCACTTCCTTTCCTACCACCGGACCTAAATTATAATACATATTATGGGTGTGTTCTCTTCTTTTTCTGATAAGATTTGCTAAGAGTCTGTCAATCACTTTGATTTTTTCAAAGAATCAACTCTTTGTTGTGTTGATTCTTTCTGTGTTTTTTTTTATTCTAATTCATTTAATTCTGATTTAATTTTAATTATTTGTTTTCGTCTACTGCATTGGGGTCTATTTTACTGCTCTTTTGCAAGGAGGCCCAGATGTCTCATTAAATTTTTGGTTTCAGATCTCTCCAATTTGTTGATGTAAGAACTGAGAGCTATAAACTTGCTTCTGAGTACTGCCATTGCTGTTTCACAGAGGAGCTGGTAGTTTGTATGCTCATTTTTGTTGAATAACATGAACACTTGAATTTCCTTTCTAATCTCTTCCATGAACCAATCGTGATTCAGCAGTGTGTTGTTCCTGGTCCTTGCGTTGTTACAGGACCCTCTTTGGTGGTTTTTAGTGTTGAGTTCTAATTTTATTCCCTTGTGTTCTGAGAGAAAGCAAGGTATAAATTCAATGTATCTGAATTTGGACAAGTTTGCTTTGTGGACTAAAATGTGGTCTATTTTGGAAAATGTTCGATGTGCTGCTGGAAAACCATGTATTCTGATGCTGCTGGTTGAAATATTCGGTATGTGTCTGTTAAATCTAATTTACCTATGCAGTTGTTTAGGTCCGCACTTTCTCTTTTTAGTTTTTGCCGAGTTGATCTATCTAGTTGGGAAAGTGGTGTGCTAACGTCCCCAACAATTAATGTCCTTGAATCTATTTGGGATTTGAGGGAAAGTAGTGTTTCTTGGATAAATTTGGGTGCTCCGTTGTTTGGCGAAAAGATATTTAGAATTGTAATATCCTCCAGAAGGAGATATCCCTTAATTAGTGTGTAGTGACCTTCTTTATCTCTTCTCACTAGGTTTAATTTGAAGTGTATTTTATCTAATATTAGTATTGCAACTCCCACTTGATAATGGGGGCCGTTTGCTTGGTAGATTTTGTTCCAGACTATCATATTGAAAATGTTTTTCTTTTTATGAGCAAGACGTGAATCCTGAAGGCAGCAGATGAAGGATCTTGCTTTTTAATTGAACTAGACAGTCTATGTAGCTTAATTGGAGAGTTAAGTTCATCAATGTTGAGAGATAGGACTGAGAGATATTAGGGAGTTCCTGCCATTTTATCCACCTTCTTGGGGGCTGAGGCAACTGAGTTCTTCCTATGTTTCTTGGATTCTCAGTTTGGGTTTAGTTTCTTGGCCTTTATTGTGGTCTTGTTGGTTTTCTATGTGTAGGACATCTTTAAGAATCTTTTGTAAGGCTGGTTTGGTGGAGATAAATTGTTTAAATTTTTCATTGCTATGGAAGGACTTTCTTTGACCTTGGGTTATGAATGAGAGTTTAGCTGGGTATAGTATTCTTGGTTGATATTTGTTTGTCATTATGGCATGGCATACATCATTCCATGGTCTTCCTGCTTGAATTGTCTCTGCTGAGAAATCTGAGGTGATTCTAATTGGTTTCCCTTTATAAGTGATTGATATTTTCTCCTTGACAGCTTTAAGTATGTTTTCCTTGGTCTGAATTGATCCTGCGAGGATTATACTGTGAGAGTGGGATGTCCTGTTTTGGCCATGTCTACTTATATTTCTAAAAGCTTCTTGTATCTTAATAGGCCTATCTTTTTGCATGTTTGGGAAGTTCTCTGCTAGGATCCTGTTAAACAAATTTCCTATACAATTAACTTCTGATTCTAGGTGCTCCTCTACACTCATTATCCTCAGATTAGGTTTTCTGATGGTGTCTTCCATGTGTTGAATAGATCTATCGTATTTCCTGGATTTTTCTTGAATGGTTGTATGTTCTTTCTCTATAATATGTAGGCTGTCTTCAATCCCCGAGAATTGATCTACTATCAAGACTTTCTACTTTGTTATTTATTTCTTTTCCTTCTAGTTGGTTGGCTTTGATGGCTTCCAATTCTTTGTTGGAGCTTTGTTTTAGATCTTGTATGAACTTCTTTACTTCCTTAATTTAATGTTCAGTGTTTATACTCAAGTCACTTAGTTGATTGGTTATGGTTTCCTTGGACTCCCATTCCTTCTGTTGGGTTCCAGTCAGCGTTCCCTTTGTGGACTTCCTCACTTCTTTCAGCTCTCTGTTTATAGATTCCATGGATGCCTTTAGTGATCTTTGTGTATTCTCATGCTGCTCTCTCAATTCCTGTATCACTCTTTGATTAGCTTCCTTATGTTCACTCAATTCCTGTAGTTCTCTTTGAGTGTTCTCAGCCTCCTAACACCATTCCTCACTTTCTCTTTGTCTCTTCTACGCCAACTCCCGCAATTCCTGTCTATCTCTTTGACTGATCTCAGCCTGCTCACACCATTCTTTTATTTCTCTTTGAGTGTTCTCAAGCTGCTCATACAATTCCTGTGTCAATCTTTGAGTATCTTCCTCAGGCTCATGATATTCCTGTATTGACCTTTCGTTTGTCTTCTCTCTCTCCCTATCACGCTCACATGAAGTCTTTGCAGGTTTTCAATCTTTTCATTTACCATGTTTACCAGTAGTGTTTGCAGAGCTTTTTGGGAACTCTCCTCTGGATTATTCATTTTCTGTTCTGTCCCCTGATTACCATGAGTGGGAGTTGAGATACCCGGATTTACCATTATTCTTGTGTTTTTCAGGTTTGTTCTGCCCATTTGGGATGAATGAAACACCAGTTTTGTGCTAGAACACTATCTTAAGGCAAGCATCAACCAAAGTCTGTAGTTGCAAAGTAAAAAGTCTGCAGATACAATCTAGTTCAACAGATATAGCTATTCAACATCAAACAACTATGTATTAGTGTGCTGCGAACTGCAAAGAAGAATTTGGCAAAGCAGACATTATTAGGTTAAGCGAGATATGTGGGTAAAAATAGGAATAGTGGGATGTGGAAATGTAGAGGGAGAGTTAACTTGACTAAATACTAATATCTAAGCGGGAAATAGGTTGGATAGAATGATAGTAGAGAGAGAGAAAAAAAGAAAAAAGGGCAAGAAAAAATAGAAACAAAAATTAAAAATTAAAACTGAAACACATAAATTATGCAAATTAACAAAGTAATATTCAGAGAAGAACGAGGATAGGATAAGAGAAGGGGAGGGATAGAATGAGATGTGAAAAACTTAAAAATAAAAATGCTTAAAATATCATATAGGTACATAGAAGTAATACTGATATTAAGGAATTTAAATCTAAGAGGTTTTGAACTGAGTAATAAATTTCTGGATTAAGTGTGTACAAAATGGGGGTTAATGTTTAATAATCGACTATGGGTATATCTGAGGATGAGCAGAACAGCAATTAAGTCACACAAAGACGAACGAAAGAGAGGAAAAGTGAAAAGAATGAGAAACAAAGAAAGGAAGGAAGAAAGAAAGAAAGAAAGAAAAGGATCAAAAGTCTGTAGAGCTAAACAAAAAAATGAATGAAAAGAGAAAAAAGAAAAAAATCACACACACACACACACACACACACACACACACACACACACACACATACCCTTAAAATAAAAAGTATAAGAGCAAGAAAAAAGGAGTTAAAATATTTTTTAAAGATAAAAATTAAAAAGTTTAAAAAGTTTAAAAAAATTATAAAATGTACAAAAAAAGAATTCTTTGATATTTTTTGGTGGGGATGGGTAGATCCTGTATCTCCCTTGTGTCTGTAACTGTCTCTTGTTGGAGTCTCTGGTCTGCTTGTGGTGTTTGATTTTCCTGTGGCTTGGTTGGTCTCTTAAGTCAGTTTGTTTGAGCAGGCAGAAAAATGCTCTGCTTTACCCAGAATTTTGTGATCCTCCTCCCAGGCTAGTTCAATGAGAAGGAGATCTGCTTTGAGTTTCACAAAAGAGGGATATGGCTGTTTCTTCTAGTTTGGAGATGCTGTGATGAGGCTAATTTCTGGTAGGGTGGAGGCCTTTTAGCAAACAGTAGCTTTTCCCTGGGGGGCTAGCTTCTGAGACACTGACAGAGCCCAGCCTGGAGCCATTCTCAGGGTTTAAGTTTACTGAATGTCAATTGATTGTCAAGGCTACTATAGGAAGGGGCAGCCACTACTGGGGCTGGTGGAGCTCTCTCTGCTGTGCTGGGTCACTTTCCGCTGGGTGTAGCTGAGCTTGGAATGTCAGAATTGGTTCCTGTGACCTGGTAAATGACTCTTGTTTTCTTTCAAGGCCTGAGTTGGAGCTAGCTGCTCAACCAGGCCTCTGTCAGTATCAAAGATGGAGATCTCTGGTAGTGGGGAGGGGCGGGATGTTCTTACCTCCTCTGCTCCCTGAGAAGGAGTGAGGATGTCAGGCTTCTACTCATGCCAGATTCTTGGTTTTTGGGTCGTCTCTGGTATGCAATCTGCAGGATGAAGATGTCTGTTCCTTGTCAGTTCTTCCTGGTGTTGAGTAGAATCAACTCACCTGCTGCATCTGGAGTCGTTGTCCTGGACTCTCTGTGTTGCAAGTATGGCAGCTACGGTCGCCACCGCAGCCACTGCTGCCACAGCGGTGGCTGCTGACAAGTGCACAGATCTGTTTCCTTGCCTGGATTTTCTCTCTCTGGCCTAACTCTGTGTACTGTGATGGCACACTTGGTGTGATTCTCTGGTTTAGGACTGTTCACTGGA
Organism: Dipodomys spectabilis; assembly: GCF_019054845.1. Taxonomy (NCBI): domain Eukaryota; kingdom Metazoa; phylum Chordata; class Mammalia; order Rodentia; family Heteromyidae; genus Dipodomys; species Dipodomys spectabilis. Next base: position 781,096 of record NW_024871103.1, read on the forward strand.
GCACTAAAACTGCTTTCTATGCGAGAGCTTGTTTAGCCTCCAGCTTCTCCTCTGCCATCTTCCTGGAACTCCTGTATGTATTTTTATTTTGTCAAGCACTGAGCTTGAACTCAGGTAGTGGCAGTTCTGCCTCAGGTTTGATCACTTTAGGCTGGGGTGCAGCCACTGGACCCATAGCCGAACCTGGGTTCCTGGGTCCCAATGGCTGACAGGAAAAAAAATTTAATGCAAAAGAGAAAAAACCCTGGCAATTTGCAGATGGCTGCCAATTTTACATTTTTTTCTTTTCTATGTGACCATACTGGTTCTGAATGACACGGTTGAAAAATGTTGGTAACCTGGCATTGCTGAAAGCTGGCAGGTTACCAGGGAAGCCATAGGCCAACACAGCAACATAGGCCCTGTGTTTGAAGCCCGGTCCTGACCCCTAAGAGATCTAAGAATCTCATTCCTAGTCATAGGAATACCGATGGAAGATTATGAATAGCAAGGTTGAACTAGTTATTTCTGAATACTACTATACAATTAGAGTGATTTTAGGAGGCCAATTGATTTAATGAATGCTTTTTGACACATTCAAAGAATACTATTAATTACATGTATGCTATAGTTTCAGGACAGTGGTTGATTTAATTAATAATTCATTAAGGCTGAAAACAATAAAATTAATTACATGAAGGCATAATAAACACCCAAGAATTGGAAGGAATGTAGCCTATATAGCTGAATAATGTGTAGACATCTCCTGCACTCTATAATGATCTATATTTATTTGTGTACTACAATCTGCATATCAATGTGTTCTTATTTTGTCAACTCTTAGGGCTCAATCTCAGGTGCTGGAAATTGCTAGTCAGCTTAATATGCTCCAGGCTGGCATGCTGACACTTACCCATTAATGAATTGGGCTTTGTAGACTGTGAGTTCAGATGTGAGAAGCGGAGCGTGAAACATGTTTTCTTTTTCTTTGAAAGTGCTCGGTGACAGGTAGGATGTATAATTCAGATGCAAATCTATATGCAATGTAATAGGATGTAATAAATGTAAAAAATGTCATAGGTGGAAGAATTGTCATTACAATAAATGAAAAACAGATTGAATTAGTAGGGAATCATTCTAGGATAAAATTAGACACAAAAATTATAGGATGTGGATTAAGTTTAATATTTTATTAAGCATTGCCAGAATAAAAATTTCATGGAAACACAAATACCTAATAATTGGTAGTAACACACGATGCATAATTTAATAATATATAGGAATATGTCTCATTCTATAAAATACATAATTATAGTAGGAATGTACGTACATATGTGATAAACAATAACAGGATATTGAGTAATTTTAATTAATGCTTTATTAATTGTTAACTGGGACACATCATTAAATGGAGACATAATTTAATACCTAATAATTGGTAGTAATACTATCTATAATTTAATAATATGCAGACATCTCTCTTTTTGTGTATATAATATTTTTATACAACAATCTCTATCTATTTATATCTCATTCACTCCTGGGGCTCAGTGGTTGAATGTTCACCGAGGAAGCATGAAGCACTGGGTTTGATTCTTCAGTGCACATAAACAGAAAACCCAGAAGTTCTGCTGTCTTTCATTCAATTGTGTGCTAGCCTTGAGCACAAACGCTTAGGAACAGGGTCAAAGCCCATACTCAAGCCCCAGGACTGCCGCCAAAAAAAAGTAGAATGTTTTAACTGCAACTATAGAAGGGCAAGAAGGGCAGGACTTCAAATACCTCATCACAGGGTAATCTAGGAGTCTGGGGCTGACAGCTTCCACCTAACCTGACTTAGCCAGATGTAAACTGCTGCAACCCAGATCCATGGGTTATCCTCATCATCCTGGTTACCCTGGCTTATCCCCATATCCTGGGTGCTCAGGGCCTTTAAAACTTGGCAGGAAGTCTGCTAGAACCTTTGAAATATGGCTTGAAGTGGTAGAGCTCTAGTCTTGATCAAATGTTATTAGAATAGTATCCTCATGTTTTGAGTTCAAGCCCCATGGCTAACCCCCTCCCCCCCCCCCCAAAAAAACACCACACTAAACCATTAGATGTGAACTTGTGTGGTTTGTGAACTGTTCCTCAAAGAATGGTGATATTGATAAAAGCACCCTAATTCTAATGAAAGCTTGTGGAATAGAGCTAGGTGCTGAGTCCTTCACAGGGTGCAGTTTGCTGCATCCTGCATTGGGTGCTGTGTGCTGAGTCTTTCAAAGGATGCTGTGTGCTAAGTTATGCAAAGAGTGCAATGTGCTGTGTCCTTCAAAGGGTGCATTCTTTCTTCGGGTCCTTATAAGATCTCCACAACTGAGATGATTATGCAGACAAGAATATTGAGGCTCATTTATGTCCCCATGGCAGGGACAAAGATGTATTACTGAAGACTAGTAAGTTGTCAACTGCAGACAATTAATTGTTTTGTTTTGTGTTTTCTCAGTCATGAACCTTGAACTCAGGGTCTAGGTGCTGGCCCTTACCTCTTGGGCTTATGACTAGCGCTCTAACACGTGGAGACATGGATCCCTTTATAGCAGAGGCCACAGCCAAGGGGTCTATAGCTAAGGTCTGTCATCCTGCCTTCTCAGAAAGCTGAGATCTGAGGATCTGGGTTCCAAACTATCCCAGACACAAAAGCCTATTATCTCCATGAGCCTATTATTTCCAATTTACCACTAAGAAACCCGAAGTGGAATCTGGGTGCTTGTTGCTCATGTCTGTCATCCTAGCTACCCAGTAGGATGAGATCTGAGGATCATGGTTCAAAGCTAGCCTGGGCAGGAAAGTCCTTGAGACACTTAGCTCTGATGGACCCCCCAAAAAGCTGAGGTGGTGTGTGGCTCAAGTGGTAGAGCACAAGACTTGAGGAGAAGAGTTCAAGGACAGTACCCAGGCCCAGATTTCAACTCCTACAACAATAAAAAAAAGACAGAAACAAACTAACAAACCTGAAGTAGAGGGCTGGGAATGTGTAGAGTGTAGATTGCTTTGCATATATGAAACCCTGGGTTTGATTTCTCAGGACCATATCACTAAAAAGAAGCCTGAAGTGTCTCTGTTGCTCAAGTGGGAGAGGAGTATCCTTGTACAAGAGAAAATAAGAACAGTGCTGAGGACCTGAGTTCAACCTCCTGTGCACACGCGGGCTCACGCACACATACACACACACACACACACACACACACATACACACACACACACACACACACACACACACACACTCACAGACTAGAAGTGGTGCTGTTAGACAAAATGGTAAAGCACCGGGCTTCTACACTGAGCTCATGGTCAGCACCCCAGCCCTGCTTTCAACCCGCAAACCTAGACAGCCAGGGCCCAACTTGGAGAGGTCAAATGTTTCAAATCCTGAAGAGCTTCAACAGCCCTAGATGACAGGAAGCTTTGTGATATCAGATATGTGCTTGGATTTCCCAAGCTTCCAGAAACCTAGGAGAGACATCATAGGCCCATCATCGTCCTCAATGAAACATTTCATGAGTTTCAGTGCCCCAGTTGTCTGCCAGAAGGACTGCTGAATTATATTGAGCACTGTATCTGAACACGGGAATATAGTCTCACAATGGCAGGATAAGTGCACAGGACTTGGCCTGCCACGGGAGATGGCACAAATGGCGTCCTGTCAAACCAGAGCACTGGGGAAAGAAATAGATTGGGATAAAATTAGACCTTTATCCTGACCTTCAGAGCCCACTCACACTCATTCTCACAATTTGACACAGATGGAGTTGTTTGTTACATAGCTGTACAGAAGTGAGGCCTTTTGTCTGCCTGTCCAGACAATGAGGGAGACTTCTTCCAGCAGGCCTGGGATGCAGAGAAACCCTCAGGCTATACTGGGAACAGTGAGGGGAGCCGCAGAACATGCACTTTCATGAAATCAGTCTCTGTTATGAAATCATTTTATTGGATACAAATTTTCTAGCTTGGTGCCATTCATCGTAACTACTCTGGAGCTTCACCTATAGGAATACATACATACATATACAAAGATATGGAGGTACAGGTTATTTTTGAGGGGGCAGGTCCTGGTGTTGAACTATGGGCCTAGGCATTGTTCCTGAGATCCTTTTGCTAAAGGGTAGTGCACTAACCTTGACTCAAAACCCCACTTCTGGGTTTTTCTGTGAACTCTTAGAAATAACATTGTCATAGACTTTCCTACACTGGCTGGATTCAAACTCAGATTCTCTACATCTCAGACTCCTGAGGAGCTCAGATCACAATGAGAAGCCACTGGCACCTTCTTTCTTTCCTTCTTCATTTTTTAATCTGGAAACCTGAATGCTTAACAGGGTCATACCAGTGTTATGAATTTATAAGTTAACTACCCAATGTCCTTTATAGCTGCTTTCTCTAAGAAGGATTTTCCTTCCTCATCTTACCATCTGTTCATAGGTTTGAAACCAAAAGTGAGAAATGAGTGTCACAGAATTTCTGTGCAAATGTCCACAGGACATGCCAGCTTTGTCAATTAGCATTGAGCTACAGCAATTTACTGTCTCAAGATGGGAGGACCAAAAGCTAGAGGGATCCTTATATTGTCTGCGTTGCTTCTTTTGCCTATAAAATGATCTAAAAATTAGGAGTGTTGTGTGTCTCCAACCTTAAGTATCTAGAATATACTAGAAGCATCTTCATGCATCACTTTTCTAGTGTCTCTCGAGATTTAGACTCCAGGTTTGTGTGGAGGTGCTCCTTGGTGAATCCCTGAGGATAGCCGCTTGAAACCTTTTTGAGAGATCACCCTTCAAAGTCAGCCTGAGCAGGAAGTCTGTGAGATTCTTATGTCCAATAAACCACCAGAAAACCAGAAGTGGAGCAGTGGACCAGAATGTAGAGATGGAGCTTTGAGAGAGAAAGCCGAGCAGAAGAAACAGGCTAGACCAGGCTGGAAAGCCTGGGAGGAACTTATGTCCGATTAACGACCAGATGGCTGGAAGTGGAGCTGTGGCGGTGGTAAAGCCTCAGCCTTGGGAAAAACAGCTGAGGAACGCATCAGGCCCTGAGTTTAAGCCATGGGATAGCCTCAAAATCGTTTTCAAAAAGAGAAGGCCACGTTTATGAATCAGTGCCCTACTTACTTATGTGTGTATATTACCTCCCTGAGTTCAAACACACTGTATGCAATGATGCTTCTCTTATTTATTTATTTATTTATTTTTTAGATATGATCCTTGCGCCTACTGCATCATCCTCCTCTTGTCAGACCCATTGCTTTCTCTTCCAGGGTTCCAGGCCTGTGTCCTTATATGATGCACACTGAAGATCTCAGCAGTCTTTATTTACATTTTATTATGAGGACAATGCAGGAACAGTAACAAATCAGGCAGGGGTACACAAGATAGGGTTTCTTAGAAGTAACCAGTCTTCAGAAAATTAAACTTGAGGAAGTAAAATGGTAGCATACTTATGTAAAAACTACTATTAAGAAAAATATGAGGGGGCTGGGAATGTGGATTAGTGAGAGAGTGCTTGCCTAGCATGCAAGAAGCCCTGGGTACGATTCCTCAGTAGCACATACACAGAAAAGGCCAGAACTGGTGTTGTGGCTCAAATAGTAGAGTGCTACAGACAGTGCCCAGGCCTTAAGTTCAACCCAAGACCTGGCAAAGAGATACCTAGGTAGGTAGGTAGATTGATAGGAAGAAAGAAAGAAAGAAAGAAAGAAAGAAAGAAAGAAAGAAAGAAAGAAAGAAAGAAAGAAAGAAAGAAAGAAAGAAAGAAAGAAAGAAAGAAAGAAAGAAAGAAAGTAAGAAAGAAAGAAAGAAAGAAAGAAAGAAAGAAAGAAAGAAAGAAAGAAAGAAAGAAAGAAAGAAAGAAAGAAAGAAAGAATAAAAGAAAGATAGTTTAATCTTTGGACGTCAGGAGGAAAGAAGGGAACACTTCCCAGTTAGGAGACCTTTTGCAGTGTGCCTTCACATAACCACAGAGCAGGAAGACTGTCTCTTTCCCACTTCTCAGGCAACCAAGGGCCCCAGAGTCAAGAGGGCAGAGCTAGGTTCTAAATAATGTGCTTGGAGACAAAATAGAAACAGTCCTGCCTCTAGTTAGTCTGGGGATTTGCATTAATTATGTGGAGAATGAAGGAAGGAGAATGGACTGGCAGAGGTAGAAGGGTCTTCAAATCTGATAGATGGAGAGTAAAAACCCACTCCCTAAGACCAGAGAGCAGGGTTTTTCTACTCTGTTCCTCCCCTCTCCCCCACTAAACTGGCTCTCTATTGGTAACCTAAAGGTAGCCTGAGTCTCCCTTCACATGAGAGAGGAAGGTTAATTAGTCATTGTTTGAAGAGGCCGAGTAAAGCCTGTAAAGCCTGACCCTGGTGTAACTTTAACAAATGTTACAGGTTTTCCCCATTGCTGGTTGTGCCTGGAATAAATGAAGTGGTTTTGCAGCTCACTTCCCTGCTGGGTGTGTACGTTCTGCCTCCTAATCCTGTAGGCCTGGTCTCTGCACCTAGCCTGGATTTTGAAACTGTTTTCTGTCCTTCAATAACAGAGTTACACTGGAGTTCTTCCTGTTAACGGAGCTAGGGCTCTGAATCCAGGATAGGTCAATAATGTTTCTTTCCTTCTTCTATAGCTCGAGTACTATAAGAACATTTAATGTGCAAGTAAATTCTCATCACCAAGGGAGACACAGGAAGCTCTTGAATATCTGACCTTTCAGAAGTGCAAGTCATTTTGTCATAGATTTCCTGCCCTGGCTGGCTTCACCCTGTGATCCTGAGACCTCAGCCTCCTGAGCTAGGGTGATGGGCATGAGCTACTTGTGCTCTGCTAGGTTCAGAACTGTAATGACATTGACAATACAAGTCAACTGCTTATCACAAAGGGCTTGTGGAGCATATTAAGCCTTTTAACCTTGGACCTTTAAGAACCCTGTAGGACACAATATTACAATGCTACAGTCTGAGAGGATGGGCATATGTATGTGCTACACTTGAACCTTGAGCTCTGAGTCCAATTCTGGTGTACATCAGTGTTCATCTTCCATAGAATGTTCTCGTAATTAGCAAATAGGAAAAGTATTTTAATTAACCCTCACTCTTTTTCCAGTTGTGTGTCTCGAACTCTAGCCTGGGCACTGACCCTGAGCCCTTCAGCTCAAGGTGAATACTCTAGCACTTAATCCAAAATGCCAGATGGGTTCTTTTGGTGGTTCACTGGAGATAAGAAACTAACAGGCTTTCCTTTGGACTGTGGTCTTCAGCTCTCAGCCTCCCGAGAAGCTATGGTTCCACTTATGAGCCACTGGCATCTGGCCTATGGTTTTAGACAGTCCTGGGCTTGATTTTAGGGCCTGGGTACTCTCTCTGAGCTTCTTTTTCTCAAGGCTAGCCACTTGAGCTACTCCATAGCTTCTGGCTTTTTCTGAGTATGTGGCACTGAGGATTCAAACCCTGGCATTCATGCATGCTGAGCAAGCATTTTACCACTAAACCACATTTCTAGCCCCACCCTCACAATTTTATACCTTACTTGCCTATCCTCAAGAAAAGGCTTCTGAGTATAAATCATCTAAAGAAAACCCGATAGAAAGTTTCCAAAGATAAATAAGACAAAGCTCATACTTGTGAGAGACTCTAATCATGTGAAGACTGTGACAAATGCTTCCATTTAATTATGTATTATGTTTCAACACTTAATAAAATATTAATGAGAATGAGTCAATGTCCTAAATTATTGGGTATAATTTTATAATAGATGTGCAAAATGTAATAAATATTATGTGTATAAAAATACTAAATACAGTAATCAATAAATAAATAAATCAAAGAAAAATAAAATACAAAATCATTCTTTTTCTGTGGGGGTCCGGTTGTGTGGCTTGAACTCTGGGCCTGGGTGCTGTTCCTCAGCTCTTCAACTCAAGGCTAGCACTCTACCACTTGACCCACAGCGCCACTTCCGGATTTTTTCTTTTTGCTTATGTGGTGCTGAGGAATCAAACCCAGGGACTCAGGCATGCAAGGCAAGTGCTCTACCACTGATCCACCTGAATCATAATATGAAATTAACATACATATGTAAGTATATATATCATATATTACACATGTATAGAGATATTTTTCCATTTTAGGGCCTTCATTCAGGCCCTGGGAACTCTAGCCTGAATTTCTTTCCTCATGGACAGTGAGCTTCGCCTTCACCCATGATGCAAAATTGTTACCTGGACGGTGAGCTCAAATCCTAGCAATGGCAGAAATACTGGTCCCAGTTCCAAGACAGTGACTTAATTTTTTAATGGAAGCAGTTATGTTTATTCAGTTCCATACTGAACATTTTAAAAAGTGTAGAATTTTGTACAGCTATCCACTCAGAGATCCTTCCCTTTCCTCCAAAATACTTCTCTGAGAACTACATTGTTTGTCTTTGTTCGTTTTTTATTGTAAAAATATTTTACAGGAGCAAGGTAATGAGTAAATTTCATATTGAGCATTGTTACCTCCTCCTTTGTTTTCCCCCTACCATACCTTCCTTCCCATCTCCACAACTACCTCCCCCTGCTTAGGTCAGTGACTTAGTTTTCATTTTTGGTTGGCACAAGGTTTGAACTCAAGTAGTAGCAAATCTTCCCTCACATTGCTACAGATTTACCAAGACCCTGAGTTCAAATCCCAGGCTAGGAAAGAAAACTAGCAGAAATTCCAAACTAGGTAGCTTTATTTTTTTAATTTAGTTAAATAATTATATTTTCTTTATTCTTTTTCTTTTTTTTCTTTTGGCCAACCATGGGGCTTGAACTCAGTTCATGGAAACTCTGCCTCAGCTTATCTCTCTCTGCTTGGGTGCAGCCTCCAGAACCATAGCTGATCCTAAGATCCTAGGCCCAGGGGACTTTCTAGAAAAAAAAACTGGAAAGCAGAAAAAGTGGCAACCTTCAGGGGGCTGGGGTTTTATTATTTTTTTCTTTGCACAGTGACCATCCTGGGTTTGAATGACATGGCTGCAAAGTAGATATGACTTGCCATTGTTGATGGCTTGTGGGCTATCAGTGAATCCATAAGACAACCTGTGAACATAGGCCCTGGGTTCAAATCCCAGTCCTGACACCAATGGCAGGAGAACACAAGAGACTCATTCCTATGCATGGGAATATCCATTGAAAGAGTAGTTCATGCATCCGTCTAGTCTAAAATTGGATGCAATAGTCTTAGAATGCTGATTGATCTTAATGTATAATTTATTAAGCATTAAAAGAACAATATTCCTTCAATGGTGGTATAATAAATACCTAAGAGTTGGTAGGAACGTAGTAGGTGTCATTCAATCATAGATAGATGAGTCTGGCACTCCTTAACAATATATATTTCTTTGTATATCACCGTCTGCCTATCCATGTATCGCTGTTTTGGCCAAATCTCAGCGCGTGGGAACCACTTAACAGCTTCATTGGCTAGGGGATCCCATCCTCAAACTCACCCATTCATGAACTGGGCCTGCTAGGCCCTGAGATCAGATCCTAGCACTGCCAGGCATGATGGAGAACACATACATCTAAAATCTAGATTCTATGTGATAGGATGTAAACAATGTAATAATTGGTATAAGTGTCATCAGAGTCAATAAAATAAGTAGTAAATAAATTAATAAAACAAGAAATAAAATGAATAAACGCACCAAACACAATATGGACTGAACATCTGAACGGAAGTATAAATCCTATCGTTAATATGTATATAAGGAGTAACTTTTCCAGGACTGAGGCTTGAATTCAGTCCCCCTAGGAGGAGGGAATGGTGGGAGATCCTGAGATACTTGTTTCTGGACCTAGGAAGAGTCATGGCATGCGATCGATCTCATCCTTGAATGAGTAGTTTGTGCATGATGCGAGTAGGAAATGATACGCAAGACTCATGGGGTATAGATTATTTGTAAAGAAGAGTTAATGAGGCATGACAATAATCATCACAGACATGAAATGAATGCATCAGAAAATACCCAAATATAGGTACACACAGATTGGATTCCATCACAAGTCACCATCAATCCTATACAAATATGTACGTATTTGCATTCTACCTTCTACTTATGAATGGATGACTATTGTGCTCCCCACTCTCCCCCCAGGGGGGCTCAAATTCAGGTACTGGAAATGCCTAGCTCCTTTGTCGCTCACAGGCTGTTGTGCTCATATGGACCCATTCACCAATTGGGCCTGCTAGGTCCCGAGTTCAGATCCCAGCCCTGCCAAAAGATTCATCTTGATGTAAGACGCCAATGGTTGCATATGTTTTCCTTTCCTGTGCAAGTCTTGGGTCTCAGCTAGGATGGAGAATGCATGGGCCACCCTGTGGTCATGGGAATAAGTCGTTATCCATGTCATCGCAGTTATACCTGTCATTATATACATGAGAAAATACACAATAATCCATGAATAGCATACAAAATAAACACAATAAGTACACTCAATGCACGATGCAGTCCCCACACGGATGTGAATATACATCCCATGTTTAAATGATGCATTGAGCACTATTTTGGGCTCCCTGTGGCTCGATCTCAGTTCCTGGGAAAAGGCCATCTCCTTAGTGGCTCAAAGTCTGGTGTGATCACGTGGACCGATTGGGCATTTGGGCCTCCTAGGCCCTGAGTTCGAAGCCCAGCAATACCAAAAATTCACCCTGATGTGAGAAGCCAGTCATTGCACTTGTTTTCCTGTGCTGTGCAAATTCTGAGTATCAGCCAGCATGGAGAATATATAGGCAACTGATGTCAGCTTATATTTCCATAATTCATTCATCTGCAATAACAATTTGCAAGACTGGAGATGTGAAGCACTTAGACATGATTTTATTCTCCTTCATTTGGAAGATTAATCTTTAGTCAAAAGGAATGTTTAAAAATGGCCTAGAATTTATTCCTACCAGTTTTTATAAATGGCTTTGTACAATGGTATGTGATTATTTTACTTTACATAGGATAATTTTTTCTACTACCTATAAGTATTGGAAAAAGAAGAAAACTAAAATTTACTACTTAGAGGAATATGATAGAAATAGAAGACAGATTTTATGTTTGTCAAATCTCTCATCAGTACCCATATTCAAGACTTAAAGTCATATTTCTTACTATGTTACACAGATAGGGAAAATATATGATAAGGCAACACATGATAAGGCAACTATTAGTGACTTTAAAATGTACCTTATGTGATGAAATTTACTTTATTAGCTAATATTTGGGTTTGAATTATGGGAGGCTGATCTATATAACACATTTCTGGAAGGCACCAACTGAACAACACAAATGGTGGGGGGTAGTATTTCTGCACTTTAATGAATGGTTGAACTTGTTTGGTATTAGTGCTGGGTACGTAAATCAACTCTATTGTAACTTGCTCCCTACACTTGAAAACCTTGTAATGTCACTATCATCTACTTGTCAAGTGTTATTTTGGTGAATATGATTTTTAAAAGTTTATTTGAAAAGGAATATACTTTCAGGAGATTAAATGTAGGTTACATTGGTTTGAGAATGACATTTTTATACTACAGAACCAAGTTTTACTGAAGTACCAGTGTTTTGAAGCACTAAGGGTCTTCTCAATTAATGTTTTTCTAAACTATATTTGACCTCTAAATCAAGTTTTCCTAGTCTTGGTTGACCAATTATGATCTATCATTCCAGAAACTATTTTTTTGGCTGCACTGAAATCTTTTATTCATCATTAGGAGAAAGGTATTAAAAATAACCTTGTTCATTTGTGATTTTGTTCACTCATATGGGCTGGTCATCTGTAAATTGAAAGTTTGAATTACAGTACTTTCTCTCAGATTTTGTGATCTCATCTTTCATTTTAAGTTGCCTTGCATTTCACAATTGATTACTGCTAATTCTTGTAAGCAATTGGGGCCCTGAAATATTATAGGAAATGAGAAATTGAGATGAGTCTTTAATTATTTTCTGTTGGCATGTTGCATGGGCCTATGTGAGAAGTCAAAGTCATGCCCTTGTTATCTGATGATGCAGATAACTGGGACCTGTTATCCTAGGACCCGTGGGTCCTGCAGAAGAATAATAGCTTTTAGACATCATATCAGCAAAATTTGGGTATAATCAGTAAGAATGCTTCAGAAATATGGAGAAAAACACTTTGGGACCAGCAAGTTAAAACAATAAACAGAGCATCAGAATAAAATCCCTTATAGATTAGCAGAAAACAATACTGTTATTTTACCATGTGTATTCAGAAGACCACGAACACTTAGAAGGTATCACAAGTTTATACTGAAGATATTGCATTGATACTTTTTATATTCTAATATATATTCTAAACCTAATTATTTATATCCAATCTATTTATGGGAATAAATGTCAATATTTTTGTCAAATTATCAATTCTAGTAAGATTCACTGTATGAAGTTTAAAATCAGCACATATAAATATAAAATATATAAGTACATATAATATAAAAATTGTTTTGCATTGTTGTGTTGTGTTTAGGGAATCAAAGGCAACTCTGTTTTAAAGCATTAATCCATTATCTGTACCTCAGTTTTTGGTAGAGTTAGACTTAAAGCTTTACCATTTGTAGATATGCAGCCTGGAGGCAAGAGGAAACACTTTGATTAAAACATTACAAATTTAAGGCCTAATATCGAGGAGAAACATATGGACTTCTCCAGGAGCTATTGCAATATTTGGTGATAGAATGTCAGTAGTGTAAGTTCCTGCTTGGTTGGATGATAGACAGGTCAGGACAGTAGGTAATCATGCATATGAACATTTTTTTCACTTTCTTGGCTTTAGCTACTTTTGAAATGATATGTATAATAAACAATTATGTTTTGATAAAATACCTTCCATTCTGAACAATTCTGTCTGAACTGTTCATCTCTCTATGATCCCTTGTAACTAAGATTATTTTTGTTCCAGTAAGACAATCCATGCTGTCAGGGTAAGATATTCTGGTTGGTCTGTTCCTACATGGAAGAAAGGTAAGGGTTCAGGGTCAACGTCTAGTGCATTTCGGTCCCTGGGTAAGGGTCACAAAATCACCAGGACACAGGGGATGCAGTGTGCAAACAGCAATTGCCACTGCATGCTGTGCTTTATTGTTAGTGGGTATTTAAAGACTAGCAAGCATAATCTTTGCCAAGATTTGGTCAGAAAACATTCACACAAAAATTTTCCACAGATACATTTTTACTTAACCTATGAGAGAATGTCTAGGTATATTATTATCTAAACTATTTTAGAGCAAGCTCAAACCACTTCTTCAATCTCAGCGAAATACTTGACCAGCTGTTCATCTATGCTTAAGCAAGCAGAAGAGCCACTTCCTCAGCTCCCAGGAGTCTGTGACATGTTTTGAGATAGGGAGAGGGAACATTTTCCCTCTGTAGCCTGGCGTTCCAAGAGTTTTCCTAATCCCAAACACAGTCCTTAGATAATCCCGAGGCTGGAGCCTGCATCATTCTGCCCCCTCAACATAGACCCTGAGTCTTCACAGTTCAGGTAGACATTTGTCCCAGGAAGACCTCATTTGGGAAATTTTAACCTGCAGAAAGTTAGAAGTAGCTCTTAAGTAAGGCTTACTTTGAATCCATTAGCTCCACAAAGCTAACTCAGTTGATAAATAAGTACTTGAAAAGCCACCACCTTTGGACTTAGCTGTAAAGGCTTCAAAGTATGATCAAATTTAAAATGAAAATGACAATATAGTCATTGACCAAAAAAATTGTAAATGTGAGCAATCGACCAAACTATATAAGTTTTTTCCACTGTACACAGAAATTTAGAGAAATAAGATCAATAGCATTTTTAGGAACAATAAGGGTTCCTTGGTACAAATAGGCAACCATGGATATATGTCTGTATAAAGATTGTATCATTACGTACTTAAATTTAGAGGATAATACATGCTTCAGCAGCAGGTCTACCCAAATTACAACAATACAGAGATTAACATGGCACTTGCACAAGGAGGATATGAAAATTTGTGAAGTATTCCATATTTTTTATTCTTCTGATGCAAGAAATGAAAAGCAGTTATTAAAAAGTTGATTACAAAAATACAAGTGTAACAATACATGTAATTCATAGAATTAAAGGTTAGTTTGACATCAGTGTATTAAATTTTCTCCTTAGAAAGGCCTTTACATAGCATAACCTTTACAAAACTTGAAATTAGATAATATTGCCATTTTATCCCAAAGAAATAAAATAATATAAGAAACTACAAAAAAAGGAGTCTTAAAATTCTTCTATATGGAATGCAATCTGCAAGGTCACATTTATTAATGAGTCTATACATTATATTACAATGTAGAATTCAAAGTATTATATCTAGGAGAGAATGATATAGATTATGGACATTACACAAACATAGATATACTTTTTTCAGAAAAGCACCCGGAACATCTTTAGTTTCTATACTATTCATTTCAACAGAAAAGTTAAAAATATTTCTGATTTAAAAAATCACAAACTCTGCAGAAATCATTACAGATGTATACAAACAACTCTTGAATACATTTTGATATCAAAGTCATGCAATTCACTTGGAAGAATACCATGGAATACATAAATTTTTATAGTAAGATATTGCTGTTGTTTTGTATTGTGAAAAAAATTTGTAGGGACACAAAAGATGGACTGGCATTTTTGAAATTTAAGAAACTTAACCAAACCATTACGACTTAGGAGAACAATTTGTACAGCCTTCGACAACTTCAAAGAGGTAGTGATACATACTTATCTTTTGGCAATATCAAATGCAGTTTCTTCAAAGTTGTTCTTCAGACCTGGTTTGATATAGTGGTTCAACAGAAGGAGATACAGAGTATCTTTGCTATTTCTATTCCCAGCAGCAAGATGCAAGGAGGTCAAGAGGCCTTTAGTTTGGGGATTGGTATCTGCATCATGATGAAATAATAAAGAAGCCATTCTGGTATTATTCCACATATAAGTACTGTGCAGGGGTGTCCAGCCATTCAGAGTTATTGCATGAATATCTGCCTTGAGCTACCAACTCATGGACAATGTCTAAGTGTCCACTCTTGGCTTCGCGATGAAGAGGGGTATACTCATCCTCATCCCTAGTATTCATCTGGGTGGCCTTTTTGGAAAGTAGTGTTCACACCACAGTAAGCCGATAAATTTCGGTATCCCAAAGAAGAAATTTGCTTGGATCCTACTCCATTTTTTTCTTGCAATTGATACCATTCCTCATTTTTTCATCTTGTTCCTTGTCTTCGTCAGAATTGCCTAACCAGAGATTTTGAGTACCAGTGGGAATGAGGTGTCCATGTATTTCCCCAATAGTTCACATTGGTTGAACTGGTTGGAAAAAACTGGTGAATGTTCTGCATATGTTTTTTCACCATGATTTATTTTCTCTTTTTCCATTTTTACTATTCTAAATTATTCTAACTGGAGAGTAGTGAATTATAGGGAGCAGAGGAAAGATTTTCCTCAGTATTCAAAGGTAAAGACTGAAAATATGGACCAGTGGTTTCTTCATGTGCAGCTTATTCTAGGAATGAGAAAATAGGAAACAATGCCTTCTATGTAAATGATTTGGGAAATACCATGTTAAAGTGTAAGAGAACTCACTTCAACATATGGGATTTAAGAGCTTTCTAGTAGCTTTCTAATGTTGGTATCCAACATTAGAAAAAATGTATAATGCATTAGTAAAATAGAAGTCCTTTGTATGACTACCTAAATTCTTTTTTTTTTTTTAAGACACTTGTTTTCATCTAAAAATAGGCCTATCTATTGTCTTCAGGTGATTTTGATGATTGAAGATGCTTAATGAGAAGTCAAAATGTATTAGTAGTCCTTTGCTATCAATTAAATTTCACTTTTTCTTCTTGGAGAATATAATGATCAAAGCAATAGTTCAGAATCAGCAAGCAATAATTCAGAATCATGCTTCAAGTGCCAGTGAATCACCAGTAAGTAATCCTCGATTCCATTTTCCACAAAGTTTTTTACAGATACAATCTGCCTGCCTTCTCTAGCTGCTTTCCTAGCCTGGATCTATTACTTCATTTTACAGGAAAAGTATGATTCAACTGATTTCAGTCAGATCTGTTAGTAGAATTATCAAATATTGAGATTCTTTTTTTTTTAAATTAGTTGTGGGGCCTGAACTCTGGGCCTGGGCACTGTGCTTGAGCTCTTCAAATCAAGGCAAGCACTCTACCACTTGAGCCACAGCACCACTTCTGGATTTTTCTGTTCATGTGGTGCTGTTTTGGGAAATGGCAGAGCAGAAAGTGAAATGATGCAACCAAAAATATAAAAGCAAAATAAATTAGGATAACTATGGAGCAATCATATTGTCTATGAGAACCATAAAACAGAGAGAGGAAAAGAGATCCAGATGTGCAATGACCTAGCTAGCCACAAAATCCATGCTTCTACTCAATTTACAGAGCAAACAAGTTTTTTTTATTTTTTAAAAAAGATGAAATAGAATTTATGTATTTACTTGAAATTAGTAAATACATTGTTAGTCGCCTACATAAAGAGACAGAGCTTTGACTAAATTACAGATAAGAATCTTAATCCTTGGGCTGGGAAGGTGGCTCAGTGTAGAGTGCTTGCCTTGCAGCTTACTACAGTGCAGACACTACTTTCCAAAAAGGCCACTCATATGAATACTAGGTATGAGGATAAGTATAATCCTCTTCATCGGGAAGCCTAGAGTGGACACTTAGACATTGTCCATGAGTTGTTATCTCAAGGCAGATATTTATCCAATAACTGTGAATGGCTGGACACACCTGCACAGTGCTTATATGTGGAACATATTGCAACAGCACACACACACACACACACACACACACACACACACACACACACACACACACACACACAAATCATCAGATTTCTTCTTAAGGATTTTTTGTGTATGGTCTTAAGAAGAAATTTACATTACTAACTTGAATTTCTGACAGAACAATATAATCACTGTACATCTTGCTTCTATACTCTCAATATTAAATTGCTATCTAAGTATGTGCAATAGATAAGTATAGGAAAAAGTAGGAGCCACACTGGTGGCTCATGTCTTTATTCCTAGCTAATCAGAAAGACAAAATCTGATGATTGTGGTTTGAAACCAGACCAAGAAAAATAGTCCATTAGATTATGGTTTGAAAGTAACCAGCAAAAGCTAGAAATGGAGCTCTTACAAGTGGTAAAATGCTAGCCTTGAGAAAACTAAAACAAAATAAACAACAAATTCTGAGACAGAGCCAGGCCCTGAGTTCAAGCTCTAGTATTAGCACCAAACTAATGAATGAATGAATGAATGAATGAATGAACTAAAAATAAATTAAATGGTCACATGTGGAGAGACAGGGAAAATGTAACCACCGTGGTGAGTGGATTATGTATTATTTTGTAATAAGGCAAATTATCATTTTTCCTAATCACTAATATTTTTTGGACATATTTTGTTTTTTTTTTATTGTGAAAATACTGTACAGAGGAGTTACAATTACATGGGCAAGATAGTGAGAACATTTCTTATCAAGCATTGTAGCCTCCTCCGTTGTTTCCCTTTCCATCCTCCCCACCCAATCCTCCCCACCTTCCCTTCTCCCCTCTCTACCCCACCCCCTGCATGAAAGTTGTAAAGTTCGTTTTCGACATAACGACTTGTACATTTCACTGTTGCAATGGGTCTACCTGTATGGACATAATTTGTTTCTGTAAAACATGAGTGTCTTCCAGTACTTCGAATGCTATTAGAACTTAAGTCTCCTTAGAATTAACATATATATCTATGACAGTTAGGGAGGACAAATAGGCCTGTATTATATTCAGATGTTCTGAGATTTCTTCTGGTGCATTTTGTTTTGCTTTCACATAGGATACCTAGTGAAATATCATAATAATTTGGTCCTCATATCCCTTAGGTTCTTTTCTTTTCTTTTCTATTATTTATTTTTTTGTTTGTTTCTTTTGTGAACATACTGTACAGAGGGCTTACAATTACATGGGCAAGATAATGAGTATATTTCTTATCAAGCATTGCAGATTCCTCCTTTCTTTGCCCTTCACCTCCCTTCCCAGCCTCCCTCCGCCCCCCCCCACCCAATCTTCCCACCCCCCGTCCTCCCTTCCACCCCTCAGCCCCCCCCCCCCCCCCCCGCACCAAAGTTGTAAAGTTCGTTTTCGACATGACAACATGTACTTCTCATTGTTGCAACAGGTCCAACTGTATCCTTAAACGACTAGTTTTTCCCCCTGTCCTCTACAAATTGTACCAACATCAAATATAGTGAAAGCAGGGGTTATACTGTGGGGGAGGGAGATACAAAGCAACAAAGAAATAATCTTATAAATGCGTTAGAAACAAATGCATGAAAGAAAAAAACATTAAAATACATATCTAAGTGTTCATTTTCCTAACATCACATTATCTGACCTTTTCTGCTTGACTCATACATATACTAGATATTGCAAATAAGGGAAACCATGGGACCTATGTTTCTTTGGGCTTGGCTTACTTCACTTAATATAATTTTTTCCAAGCCTTTCCATTTCCTAACAAATGGGGCAATGTCATTCTTTCTGATGGAGGCATAGAAT
Organism: Dipodomys spectabilis; assembly: GCF_019054845.1. Classification (NCBI taxonomy): domain Eukaryota; kingdom Metazoa; phylum Chordata; class Mammalia; order Rodentia; family Heteromyidae; genus Dipodomys; species Dipodomys spectabilis. The sequence goes on from NW_024871103.1 coordinate 799,700, forward strand.
TCCATTGTGTACATATACAACATTTTCTTGATCCATTCATCTACTGAGGGGCATCTGGGTTGGTTCCATATCTTAGCTTTGGTAAATAATGCTGCAATAAACATAGTTGTGCTGGTAGCTTTAGTGTGGTCTTGTTCGTAAACATTTGGGTAAATACCCAAAAGTGGGATTGCTCGGTCATAGGGGAGCTCTACGTGAAGTCTTTTGAGGAACCTCCATACTGCTGTCCAACGTGGTTGAACAAGTTTACATTCCCACCAACAATGAAGTAAGGTTCCCTTCTGTCCACATCCCCTCCAGCATCTGTTGTTGTTAGAGTTCTTGACTTTGGCCATTCTAACTGGGGTGAGCTGGTATCTCAATGTTGTTTTGATTTGCATTTCTTTTATGGCTGGGAAGATTGAGCATTTCTTCATGTGTCTATTGGCCATCATTCTTTCTTCTTCAGAGAAGTTTCTCTTTATGTCTTTAGCCAACTTATTTATTGGGCAGTTGTTTCCTTGAGGATTTGTTGTAGGGGGATTTAATTCTTTAAGTTCCAAGTATATTTTAGATATGAGACCCTTGTACGTTGTATGGCTAGTGAAGATCTTCTCCCAATCTGTGGGCTTTCTATTGATCTTGCTAGCTAAGTCCTTTGCCATGCAGAAGCTCTGAAACTTCATGCAATCCCATTTGTCCAACCTTTCTGTGATTTGTTGTGTTTCCTGGTCTCTATAAAGAAAATTTCGGCCTGAGCAAGGAGACCTAAGGTTTCTCCTATTCCATCCTGTAATGTTTTCAGAGTGTCTGGTTTGACTCCGAGGTCTTTGATCCATTTGGAATTGATTCTTGTGCCGGGTGATATATAAGGATCTAGCTTTAGTTTTCTACAAGTAGTTAACCAATTTTGCCAGCACCATTTACTGACGAGGTTGTCTTTCTTCCATTCTATTTTTTGAGCTCCCTTATCAAATATTAGATGGCTATAGGTCTGTAGGTTCATTTCTGGGTTTTCAATTCTATTCCATTGGTACTGAGGTCTGTTCTTATGCCAGTACCAAGCTGTTTTGATTACTATGGCTTAATAGTAGAGTTTGAAATTTGGTATTGATATTCCTCCAGTAGTGTTCTTTCCATTGAGGATCGTTTTTGCTATTAGGGGTCTTTTATTGTTCCATATGAATTTTTAGAATGCCTCTTCTATTTCCTTGAAGAACAAGGTTGGAATTTTGACAGGTATCACATTGAATTTGTAGATAGCCTTGGGAAGTACTGCCATTTTCACGATGTTAATCTTTCCAATCCAGTTACATGAAATGTTTTGCCATTTTCTAAGTATTGTTTTGATTTCCTTTTTCAAGATTTTAAAGTTTTCATCGTAAAGGTCCTTCACTCATATTTTTAAGTTAATTCCTAGGTATTTTAATTTTTGTGGGGATATTACAAATGGAGTTACTTTCCTAATTTCAGCCACACTTTTCTCATTGTTGGCATACAGAAAAGCCATTGATTTTGGGGGCTTAATTTTATACCAGCCTACTTTGCCAAAGTTTTGAATCAGCTTGAGTAATTTGGGAGTGGAGTCGATGGGATTCATTAAATACAAGATCATGTCATCTGCAAAGAAGGAGAGTTTTATTTCTTCTTTCCCTATGTGGATCCCCTTTATGTTTGGATCTTGTCTTATTGCTGTAGCTAGGCATTCTAATACTAGATTGAAGAGACGTGGAGAGAGTGGACATCCTTGTCTTGTTCCTGAGTTAAGAGGAAATGTCTTTAGTTTTTCACCATTAAGTATAATGCTGGCTGTAGGTTTGTCATATATAGCCTTTATTGTATTGAGGAATGTTCCATGGATTCCTAATTTTTCCAAAACCTTCATCATAAAGGGGTGTTGAATCTTGTTGAATGCTTTTGATGCATCTATTGAGATAACTATGTGGTTCTTATCCTTGCTCCTGTTGATGTGATGAATTATATTAATTGATTTGCGTATATTGAACCAGCTTTGCATTCCTGAAATGAATCCTGTATGATATTGGTGTATGATTTTTTGGATGAATTGTTGAAGTCGATTGGCCAAAATTTTGTTTAGAAGTTTTGCCTCAATGTTCATCAAAGAAATGGGTCTATAGTTTTCTTTCTTTGATGAGTCCCTGCCTGGTTTTGGGATGAGGATTATGATGGCTGCATAGAATGTGTTCGGTAGTGAACTTTTTCTTTCAATTTCATTGAAGAGTTGGAGGAGTATTGGTGTGAGCTCTGCTTTGAAGGCCTTGTAGAATTCCGCTGTAAAACCATCTGGTCCTGGACTTTTCTTACCTGGGAGTTCTCTTATTGCTGTTTCTATTTCAATGCTTGATATGGGTTTGTTAAGATGGTTTAATTCATCTTGGTTTAGTTTTGGAATGTCAATATTTGCTAGGAAAAGGTCCATTTCTGTCAAGTTCTCAAACTTATTAGCATAAAGTTTGGAGAAGTATTCCCTTATAATGTTCTGAAACTTGGTTGTTTTGTGGTGTTGTTTCCATTCTCATCTCTGAGTTTATTAATTTGGGTGTGTTCTCTTCTTTTTCTGATAAGATTTGCTAAGGGTCTGTCAATTTTGTTAATTTTTTCGAAGAACCAACTCTTTGTTTGGTTGATTCTTTCTATAGATTTTTTTGGATTCTCATGTATTTAATTCTGATTTAATTTTAATTATTTCTTTCCATCTACTGGATTGGGGTTTATCTTGCTGCTCTTTTCAAGGAGGTTTATATATGTCATTAAATTGTTGGTTTCAGATCTCCCCAATTTGTTGATGTAGGAGTTCAGAGCTATAAACTTGCCTCTGAGTACTGCCTTTGCTGTGTCCCAAAGGAGCTGGTAATTTGTGTTCTCAGTTTTGTTGAATAGCATGAACATTTGAATTTCCTTTCTAATCTCTTCCATGACCCACTCGTGATTCAGCAGTGTGTTGTTCAGCCTCCATGTGCTACCGGCCTTCCTTTGGTGGCTTTTGGTGTTGAGTTCTAGTTTTATTCCCTTGTGGTCAGAGAGAATGCAAGGTATAACTTCACTGTTTCTGAATTTAGACAAGTTTGCTTTGTTGCCTAAAATGTGGTCTATTTTAGACAATGTTCCTTGTGCTGCTGAGAAAAACGTGTATTCTGATGCTGCTGGGTGAAATATTCGGTAGATGTCTGTTAAATCTTGTTGATCTCTGCAGCTGTTTAAATCTGTGGTTTCTCTGTTTAGTTTTTGCCGAGTTGATCTATCTAGTGGGGAGAGTGGTGTTTTAAAATCTCCAACTATTAATGTCTTTGGATCTATGTGGGATTTGAGGGAAAGTAGTGTTCGTTGGATAAATTTGGGTGCTACATTTTTTGGAGAATAGATATTTAGAATTGTAATATCCTCCTGCAGGAGAGAACCCTTAATTAGTATGTAGCGACCTTCTTTATCTCATGTCACAAATTTTAATTTGAAGTCTACTTTATCTGATATTAGAATTGCAACTCCTGCCTGTTTATGGGGGCCATTTGCTTGGTAGATTTTGTTCCAGCCTTTAACATTGAAAATGTGTTTGTTTTTATGGGCAAGTTGTGACTCCTGAAGACAGCAGATAGAAGGAACTTTTTTTTTAATCCAACTAGACAGTCTATTTCGCTTAATTGGAGAGTTAAGTCCGTTAATGTTGATAAAAAGGACTGAGAGGTATTTGGGCCTTCCTGCCATGTTATCCACCTTCTCCGGGGCTGCAAAAATTGGGTTCTTTCTATGGTTCTTGGATTCTCAGTTTGGGTGCAGTTTCTTGGCCTTTATTGTGGTCTTGTTGGTTTTCTATGTGTAGGACATCTTTAAGAATTTTTTGCAGGGCTAGTTTGGTGGGAGGTATTGTTTCAATTTTTCTTTCCTATGGAAGGTTTTTATTTGGCCTTCAGTTATGAAGGAGAATTTAGCTGGGTACAGTATTCTTGGTTGATAGTTGTTTGTTTTTAGGGCATGGGATACATCATTCCAGGCTCTTCTTGCTTTGCTTGTCTCTGCTGAGAAATCTGAGGTGATTTTAATTGGTTTTCCTTTATAAGTGATTAATCTTGTCTCCTTCACAGCTTTAAGGATCTTTTCTTGGTCTGAGTTGATCCTGTGTGGATTATAATGTGACGGTAGGATGTCCTATTCTTTTCTGGTCTATTTGGAATTCTAAAAGCTTCTTGTATCTGAATAGGCCTGTCTTTTTGCATGTTTTGGAAGTTCTCTGTTAGGATCCTCTTAAACAAATTTCCTAGACCATTAACTCCCGTTTCTAGGTGCTCCTCTACACCCATTATCCTTAGCCTTATCACTAATATTTTATTTGAACTTTATTGTACAATAAACCCTGAATTTGCCTTGCCTGTAAATGTGTGTGTACATGTGTGTGTGTGTGTGTGTGTGTGTGTGTGTGTGTGTGTGTGTGCGGTTGCAATGTTGCTTGCCAATGAGGACAGAGAGAGGCTGAAAAGAACTGTGTTGCAATGTTGTTATTTATCAGTGTTCCGTATTGTCATTTCAGTGGAACCACCCTTCTGTACATTTTATTCGTCAAATAATAACATCATCATAATTAAAGCATTTACAACATTAAGTTATATAAAAGAGATCACTTTCAGCTCTTTGTATATGTTAGGCAAGAAGATACACATATATTTAAGTAGTAAGTTATTGCTGTAAGATGACTGTCAGTACAAAATATGTATTTGACCTCTTAAATTGGCTATACTTTTAAGATATACTCATGGAGTGAGTTTGACTGACTTGACCAAAGAGGTATTACACTCTGGTTATTCCTGTGAAACTCAAGGTGGATAAACCCTTTCCGGATTTCTGTTGAAAATAACTTTCTTTATAAGATAGTATCTATTCACACTAATAATAAATCACGTATTTTTTAGGTTTGAATACCCGATCATATTGACTGAAAAACAGTATTGTGGATATGTTTGTTAGATATACATTGCAAAAACAAATAAACAAAAAAAGCATGTGTGTTGTATTTTACATACAAAGGTTTCTTCATTAATAATTCTTTTGTGGGACTAACTATCACAACTTTAACAAATAAGGCTTTTTGAAGATCTTTTCCAATATAAATAACATCCAAGAGCAAGTCTTGCAATTTCTGAAAACCCTTTGAATACTTTAGTGTTATTTCATTTCATTGACTATACAGCTAAAGACATTTCTGAAATAAACATTATTAAAATCTGAAAATGTAAGTGGGTATATAGGCTTTTTATGCATCATTTTATCAAAAGACAGGTTTTATGAAACTAAAATATATAGAACAAAAGAATGGAAGTGAATTACGTGAGCTAATTTTTAGTATAACTTTGTTTTCTATTAGCACAGTCCTTTGAATGTACATGATGAAGTTAAATTATGCCTTTTGTGACACTATGCTTCAGTTATTTTTAGAATCTTTGTAGATATAAGAGTGAATTTGTAGTATAAATAAATGTCTTTGGAAATGATTAGGATTAATCTTGTGTTTTGTTTCCTACTCCCAAGAAAAAGAGATATTTTCAAGTGTTATCAGTTTACAATTGAATCTTCAGTATCATAAGAAATTTTGAACAAATATCGTAGTATTGATGTCTTTTTTTGGGGGGGGGGTGTCTGGTAGTGGGGCCTGAACTCTGGGCCTGGGCACTGTCCTTCAGCTCTTCAGCTCAAGGATAGCGCTCTTCCACTTGAGCCACAGCGCCACTTGCGGCTTTTTTCTTTTTTTTTTTTAATATGGTGCTGAGGAATCAAATCCAGGGCTTCACGCATGCAAGGCAAGCACTCTACCACTGAGCCACCTTCCCAGCCCTTTATGTCTTTTTAAAACAATTGTATTCCCAAGTAGGAGAGGCTTTAATTCATTAATGATAAGTCAGACTGCATTTTTGGGTACATGAAAGGTAAAATATTTATCTAGGGTCAAAGGTGATTTTTATATGTCTTACTTTAATAGCATTTTAAAGTAGTACCTTTCTCTCAAAATGTTGGGTATAAAAAGCAATCAAAATACTTCTAATGGTAAACAAATTAGTTGAGCTACAATATGGAAATGATTGGTCCATAAGACCTGCAGTCTGTTTCCATCAGGAATTAGGGAGGTCATTCTTTCAGTAAGACAGTGTTAAACAGAGATAGGGTCCCCAGGCAGTGCAGTGTTCAGTGAAGGGATAGAATATGATTTCTGCTATTTTGACCTAGAAGTCAAGAATGTTATACTTTAGCACTTCCTTTCACCAGGGAGGTATGCACTGATTATGAACTTTGAGTATTCATATTACAGTTCCTTATTTTCTAACAAAGATAAAATGAAATATTATGAGTGTACACAATAATTCTGGGAAATTTTCCTAGAATTTGTAGACTAAGTGCTGGTATTTTAGTCATAAAATAGAATGAGGTTAATTGATACAGTGGGAGATGAACCTCAGGCTAGCACTTACCATGTGTGCAATGTTGTACTAGTAATTCCAACTCTGAAGACTTCAATATCATCATCTGAGGAATAAAAATGTAAGTCGTTCCACTTTATGGAATTATTGTGAGGATTAAATTAGATACCATTGGTATAGTACTTGGAAAAACAATCAATGATCATTTGGCATATTCTACCTGTTATTTTATCATGTGGTTAATTCTAACATTTTTACTGTGATTTTTATTGTGTCTCTTTATGATGTGCAAAGTGATGTATTGATATTCATTGCATTGATCATTTTTCTGTCACTAAAAGGAAAATACATGCAAAGAAAATTTCTGAGGAGGAAACTAATATATTGACTCATGGTTTAAGAGAACACAGTTTAAGATCAGATGGCTCCATTGTTTTTAATTATATTTTTATTATCATAACTAGTTGTACAAGGGAATTTACATTCAATAAATAATGCTTTTAAGTGTAATGGATCCTTATATAACTTTTCCCTGTCTTTCTAAACCTCACCACACGTTAATTTTTTCTAGTTTCATACTATCTGCATTGAATATCATGTCTTCACTTTCTTCCTCCATAACTCTTTTTATTCTTTCCCTTTGACTTCCCCTCACATCTTCAAAGTGATAGTTTCCTGGTATTTATTTTGGTGGATTAAAAGTTCAATTTTATAAAAAATTACATCTTTTAAATACTCCTCTACAAATAGCATGATTTGGTTAATATTGCTGTGTAAAATTGTATAAAGTTCTAGCTTCCAAATATGAGACAGAACATGGGTCTTTTGTGTGTCTGGCTTTGACTTCGTTTATTTAACATATTTTTAGATCTATCCATTGCTTTGCAAATAACGTAACAGTCTTCATAATGGATAAGTACATTCCACGTATGTATATATGACACACTTTTGCCAACCATCCCTTCGCCAAAGGGCATCTGGGCTGTTTCCATAACTTGGCTACAGTGAAGAGTGCAGTAGTGAACATGGTTGTGAAAGTGATTTTACTGTCCTTTTGGAAGAATTCATCACTATCTTTCTGGGAGCAATCCTCTAGCCAGTTTTCCAGAATAAGCACATCCCTCCCTTCATCTCCATCACAACGTATTGCAAGTCCTCAAAAACACACTACCCCATACAGGTTGCAATAAGCTAAAACCACACTGTGCCCATATTCTTTCAATACATTTTTAATAATTACATATAATTTAGTGAAACCTTCTATGTACTTTCCTAATGTGGGAATGAGGGACATAACAACAGAGTAAAAGTAAGAAATATGTAATTTAATTAGTTATCATATTTAAAATGTTTTTCAGCTCTAATAGCCTCACTTACTATTATTTTAATCTTTATTTGATTACTTCATCTAGCCCCTAAATTATAACAGGTGAGTTAAATACAAAGGCAAAAAGTGTGGTTTGATTTTGACACTCATGTTTGACGATGCACAATATGGGCAAAGAGATGGATTGGAATTAATAGCAATTATCTATTTTGTTAAAGTAGAGATGGTTTTCCCAAACTGATTCTCATAATTCATATTCCATTCAACAAAATAAAGGTGTAACAATTACCTTTGTTTTGCTTCTTATTAACTTTTGTTTCCATTATATTTTTAATGAAGGATGATTTCATAAATCTACTGTAGATGCAAAAATATCTTAATATATTTCTAACTGTATGCATTGATCTATACATACACACATATATTACACAGGTTACAATCATAATTTATAGCTTCTGTAACTATACAATTTACTAAATTATTAAAAACATCGACGGCTCATGCCTGGAATCAGGATTACTCAGGAGGCTGAGATCTGACGATCTTGGTTTGAAGCCATCCTGGGCAGGAAAGTCCATGAGCCTCTTATCTCCAAACAACCAACAGAAAATCAGAATTGGAACTGTGGCTCCAAGTATTAGAGTGGTAGCCTTGAGAGAAAAAGCTCATGGACAACACCCAGGCTCTTAGTTCAAGAACTACAATCTACCCCCAAAATCTATTTAATTTACACCTGTGTAAGTAGAGTATTTCCATCACCCAAATGCACATCCATGCTCATTTGCAAGGTAACTCTGTTTTGTCTGAAGTACGACTAAACATTATCACTAAAGGAGCATTGGAATGTGGGTTCATTCTATCTCTCTAATGGATTTTTTTCCACTCAAATACTCAAGTGTTACAATTGTTCTAATTATTTAAAATCATATCTTTTTTCTTTCATACTCCTCATATTAGAGTTTGAATTGAGTGTTTTGTCCCCTTAAATGTGTGTTCTTACCACTTTGTCATGCCCCCAGACCTAAGTTATCCTGATTATTTTTCAGCTAGAAACTGGCTTCCTACTTGTGTATGAACTTGGTCTCAGTCCACTTGATGTAATTCTTCCTGGAATTTAGAACAACAGGTGCATGGCATTGTGTACAGAACTTTCTGTTCAGTCTGGGCTTTTGCCACTATACTCACAACATTGCACTCCCATGTAGTCACGAATTTCATAAGCTTGTCATAGCTGATTTTTTTAAATCTTTCATTTCCTGCAGGTTCTTGAGTACTGAATTAATTTGTGTTTTCTTGGTTTGTTTGTTTCATTTGAATCTATGTGTTGAGTTGTTCCTCACTTTTCCTTTTGTTTCTTTCCCTCAAGTTCTTACCTAAAGGAACCAATTTTTCTTTCTCAAGATAGGGTGAACATTATTTATTCCAAAGCAATTTCCGTATCTATGAATGGTATACACATGCTAAACACTCAGAAGGGTGTTTTTATTTTCACGGCAGTCTTTGTCATACACAGACAGATCATGAAATATATGAAGAAAATAAAACTACAGATGAATGCCAGGAGGAAAATAAGCTATTATTAATTGTTTGACAGAGGTTTCTCTTCTAGTGAAAGAAATATATTACTTGATGCAGGATTTCACAAAATCATATTGCTAGGAGGAATCTAAACAATCATCTAATATTATAAACTTGCGAGTGATGAATTGACTTCCTGAATAATTTACTTTTGGGTCAAATAAAAGCAGGCTTCCAAAAAGAGAGTAGATTTTAGAGAAACGATGAATTTTCTGTAAATAGGTCCTTAGCTGATTTTGTTAATTTGTGAACTAATACAGGGAAATAAAGTACAGCAAGATAAAAAAATAAAAACTTCACATTGAAATACTCATTTGTGTTTGTGTATGTGTGCATGCATGTGCGAGTACACACACGCACATGTGCATGTGCTCATGCATGCATTCATCATTCTTGAGGCTTGATATTGCCATGGAAACTATTCCTCAGCTTCTGTGCCCAAGGATAGTGGTCTACCACTTCAGCCTCTGCTACAATTCTGTTTTTTTTTTTTTTTTGAGATAATCACTTGTATTTTCATGATTGAACAGTGGTCTTCAGATCTCAGACTCCCGAGTAGCTAGCTCTGCCTACTCAGCCTCTGAGTAGGTAGTTAAAATTCTGGCTGTCCTCTATGCTTCACTGCTCTTTTATACTTTTCCTGAGGCATACACAAGACTAAGTCATATATATATCTAGTTGCTTTAAAATATTCTTACTGCTTGGCAACAGGGGATCGCATGTGTACTCTTAACTATTTTGGAGGCTTGAGAACAGAACGCAAACAAAAAGTTTAGTGGACTTACTTCTCAATCTATAGCTGGGTGAATTGGATCATTTCTACCAACCTGCACTATCTAGAGACTACGATTGGAAGGACTGTGGATCCAGGTCAGTCAAGGTAGCAAGCTAGACAAGTTGGTGTGCAACTCTGATGCCATTGATGATGGGAAGGCTAAAAGGACAGATGGATGCATGTTCTTGTGGAAAGGGAACCCCGGCCTACAAGAAAAATATACACCAAATTGAAATCCCCACATTTTCCCACAACCAAAATAAGTATATACATTAACATCCAAAAACTTAATACAATCTGTTCTTTGCTCTAATATCAGCTTTATCTGATTATCATATGATGTGACAGAATAATTTCATTAAACTTATGATAATTTAAAAAGACCTAGAAAATTCTTTCTCACTTATTAAGTGCAGATGAATGGCAAATTGCCTCATTTCTTACTTATTTGACTACCACTATAAATTCATCTTATGATTATTATTAATAGTAATATATTCTGATTTATTACTTTACTTTGTAACAGTTTTTAAACTTTTTGCTTTTCTGTTGAGGTTGAAGTATTTAAATAGTATCATCAAAGTATATTCCTTGGGTATTTAGGGAAGTTTTTTACAAAAATTTTAACCAATGGCTTCTAAGAATTCTTAATTGGTATATATATATTTTGGTTTATTTTTAATTTCAATTTAAATTTATTGTAATGGTAAGGTACACAGGGGTTAAAGTTACATAAATGAGGTAATGAATACATTTCTTAGGGAAGGAACATTGTTATATCTTCCATCGATATTTTTGTACACTCAAAACAAGAACTACTGATGCTTTTGCTGTTGCTATTGATCAATGGGCACTTTTGCTTACTTTGTTCATGCATTTTTTATTATAAAATTGATACACAGAGCTTTTCCACTTAATTAAGTCAACTAAAGAGTACACTTCATTTTCTTTTCTTTTTTTTGGGTGGGGGGTCCGGTTGTGAAGCCTGAACTCTGGGCCTGGGCCCCGTCCCTCAGCTCTTCAGCTCAAGGCTAGTGCTCTACCGCTTGAACCACAGCGCCACTTCCAGCTTTTTCCTTTTTGCTTATATGGTGCTGAGGAATCGAACTAAGGGCTTCATGCATGGAAGGCCATCGCTCTACCACTGAGCTACTGTCCCAGCCCCTACTTCATTTTATTTTCTAATTTTCAAATTTTGAGCTTAAATGTTTCCTTTTGTTTCTTTAGGGTAATTCTTTTTTCAGAGTTGTAGGATCAGTTAATATAATTTTGCATGATTTCTACACATGTAAATTATTCAGTCACATATATTTTGCTTTTAAAATATTTAACATGTGGCTATTTGAAATTATTTTCTTAATTTTTATATGGTTAGTGAATTTAAATACATTTATTTTCTTATATTTATAAACATATTTGTCCAGGTAGCAAATATTTAATGTATTTTCAATAAGCACTTACTTTATTAAGAAAGTCTTCATTACCTGATCACTTTTTGGAAATATTTGTTCTTGAATTTAAAAAAAAGTTTGAGCTCGGCATGGTGATTTGTTGCATCCATTTTCTAGCTATGGTGGGAATTGTAAATAGGGCTTGTAATTCGGGAGAGACTGGGAAACTATGAGACCTTATTATAAAACTATTCAGAGTGAACTGATTAGAGATGTAGCCATCGCTAGTGTTATATAGAGCACCTCGCTATCACATTCTAAATCTTGAATTAAAACACCAGTAACATCAATCATTTGTCAAAATAAAAAGACACTTGTTTCAAAAAGATTATTATTTAAAACTTATTTGCAAAGGTTTTCATGTCTTCTATTAATTTTCGATTTACTTAATCTATTAAAATCCAAGTATATTGTGACTATTTTATTTCTACTAAACTTTTAAATAGTACGAGCAATATTATGATTTCATATATTTATATACTTTTACTGTTTGTGATAATTTCCTCCGTTTAATATAATAAAATCAATATTCCAAATGTGTTTATGTGGTGTGTGTGTGTGTGTTTGTGTGTGTGTGTTTATGTGGTTTTTGTGTGTGTGTGTGTGTGCTTTGTGTGTACTTTGTAATGCTTGCGAGATCACACCATTGCTTCACATATGCAAGGCCAATGGTATACCACTGAGCTATTCTGGCTAGTTATAATCCAAATAGTATTTTAAACCATGACTTTCAAAATTTCATTCCTAGTATGCCCTTTCAAAATTATATATGATAACATGTGATCCATATTCTATCCACATTAGCAATTTTTATTGTTATTTAGAATATTTTCACTGCCTTTCCACTTCCAAACTCTTGTGTTTGTTATTGATAAAGGTTTTACTTTGCTTCTTCTGTCTCTTCATTATTTTCCTTTTAGAGTTTAACTATTCTTTCTCTTATTTCTTTGGAAATTAATTATCATATTCCTATTACAATTTCTTTACATTGTAACAGGTATATACAATGCTTTAATTTCTATTTTAATTTTTCCCATTTTCACTGACGTTTAGTACAAACTATTAGATGGATTAAAAAGAAACTTGTCTCAGGAAACGTTATTTTTCTCCTTCTCTTCTCTGAAGTCTTTCTGTTTTTTGAAACACAATAGCAATTACATATAGCTCCTATGTGGTACATCATTGTTTCCCCTCTCACTCTCCTCCGTTGTACAGCTCAAGTTGTTATCATTCAGCTTTGTTATGTTACAGTGTTATCTAAATCGTAACTCATTCTTGAATTAATTTTAGTTGTTTCAAGTATTCTCTGAAGACATTTTTCTATATATAATATCTGAGGTCTTGTGTTTTTACAAGGTAAAAAATATGAGTCACTTTCAAACATCTAGATATCTCTGTAGAATATTGGTCCACCTGCTCAATAAACTCGTATGTAAATTCAAGGAATACAGGTCAGTTAGAACAATCTTGTAAAATGGTGTAGCTTCAGCCTTCATACTAGCTTTGAATCTTTTTACCATGTTTAGTAGTAAAGACAACATAGTTCTACTACAAGAGCAGACACATAGAAGAATGTAACAGATTTGTCAAAAATAAATTCTCAGTTTATGTTCAATAGATTTTGAAAACTATCCTATGACTTTACGAAATAAAAAATAGAATCTTAAATGGGTGTATTGGCACTATTTTCTCTCAAGATTTAAAGAATGATCTTAGACTACTACCTCAATCCTTTTTTTGTTTCTTTTGTTTTGTTTTTTGTCACTCATGGAGCTTGAACTCTGGGATTAGGCGCTGTCCATGTGCTCTGCAGATCAATGCGAGCACCCTACCACTTGAGCCACCGCACCACTTCTGGCTTTCTAGTGGTTTATTAGAAATACGAGTCTCATGGACTTTCCTGCCCGGGCTGGCTTTAAACTGTGATCCTCAGATTTCAGACTCCTGATTAGCTAGGATTACAGGCGTGACCTACAGGCACCTGGCCTACCTCAATCCTTATACAAAAATTTAAAATAAAAAATGATTATCAAACTAAATGTGAGATGTAAAAACCTATAAGAGATAAACGTAAAAATTCATGACATTGTATCAGTAAAGGTTTCTAAATGGAAAGCATTAGTTGCTAAAGAAAAGCAAGAATATACTGAATTATATCAAGTGATAGCCTTTCATAATTCAAAGGACACTATAACTGAAGTGAAAACATATCCAACAGATAGAGGTAACATATTTGTTAATGCTAAAATGTGAATGCTACAATGATTCTTAATCTTAAGTATTTTTATATCTTCTAATTCTATATAATTTTTCCTGAATAGGATATTTCTTTAAAGAACATGTGTAAATTAATAGTCAATAAGAGGAGCATATGCAATAAGTTCCTCTTTAGTATCTTAGAAAAAAGAAAAAGAAAAATCACTAGTATGACTCTAATATAAAAAGATGACACAAAATATAGTAATGCATTTGTGGAGGAATTGATAAACTACTCATAGTGATCCATTTGTATAATGCTGCAATCATTTTAGCAAGCAAGTTTTCAAGTCTCAAAGGTCAAAAAGAATTGTATAAGATCAATTCATTATACTTCTATGAATGTATTAAAGAGAAGTAAAAAAAAAAGTATTTGGACAGGGAATTGTAGTTCATTGACAGTGCACTTAAATAGTATGTGTGAGACCCTGGAAAAAATCCCCAAAATAAAATTTTGAAAATACACACTACAGAGGATGTATGCTGGACAAATTCTAGTAACAGAACTTTTTATCTATTTTAATGTCTGTTCTCAAATTTTTAGCATTTCTATTAGAAGAAATGCAAGTTTGTGAAAATTAGGCTTTGAAAACCTATGAAGGTACAATTCACTTCCAAAGCACTAAAGTGTATACAATAAAAGGAGATAGTATATTTCAAGTGAATTACATGTCAGCAAATAAACTATTGTTAAAATTTTTTCACACAAAATGCAGAATATCTAAATAGACGTTTTTGGTTTTGGCTAAAAACTCTGTAAACTACAGCGCTTAAAACAAACATGTGATTTCTGTTTATTTTAAGGGTTTTTTTGTCCGTTATTTTGAGTTTGTACGGAGATATCTCAATCAAGAGAGTATGTGATAACTGGAATACCTAGGAATTATGCATCATTTATAAGTAATTGATAACCTTTTCTGGACGAGACGTTTAGCAAATGACAGAAGACACAAAACTATGCATCTGCATTTTATGAAAGCCATTGGAACATTAAAGTAGGATAAAGTCAAGTAAATATTTTGCATGTATTCTATTGGTCTCTCTTTAACTTGAAAGTTATAGATTATGTTTTTTTATATTCTATTGGGACAATGATCTGCTGTCACTTATTTTTTCTCTTCCCTTTCTTTTGCTCTTCCACTTACATAATTATTATTTAAAGAGACATACTTGACCTTGCATTTCTAAATACCTCAAAATTATCTGAACTATTTTATACTTCTGGCAGCCTCCTATATCTTTCTCAAAGGAAATATTTTTGACACTACCATTTTTATCCTCTATGATATTGGATATCTTCCTGCCTAATTCAGTGCAAGATATACATGAGACTCATCCAGATATCTCAAAACTCGTACCACCATAAAATCCTATCTTACTTAGAAATCATGCTTTTAGAATGTCTGGGGAGGTGGCATCTCTCATTTTTGAATGACACTAAGTGATACTTATATGCAGTCATGTTTTAAACCAATATGCCACTCAGTAGATGAACGAATTGACAAAATGTGGTTTATGTATGCACGGTGGAATTCTATTCTTCAAATTCATACGGAACTGGAAAGACTTGGAAAAATCCTACGAAGTAAAATAAACAAGACACAAAGAAACAGATTCCGTGGTTTCCTCATTTGTAATAAGTAGGAAATGTCTAGAATATAAAGAAAAGAAAAAGAAATGTGATCTTAGCCACCACTTTATTGCTAGTATAATTCCTGCTCTCTCGAAAAGGACTTTTTTCCAGTTAAGTCCATGGTCTTATATCTGACTGGCTTGGAACTAGAATTATTCTTCCATTCTACTTTTTACAAATTTGCATGATTACCTATCATGATTTAGAGCTAGTAGAAGAAAGAGAGTGGTCTCATCCTTCATGTTCCACTTAGTAGTAATGCTTTCTCTATGTCACTCCCATAGATCTACATACTGGCCTTGGCTTTATTATTTCAACGCTGTCTTATTTGCAGAGTCTTCTATAGAGTATGGAACCATTATACTTAAACACAGAACTTCTCTTTCTCCTATACCTATTGTTTCTCCTTCTGTTAACTTATGTACACTTGGGTAATAATGCACAACACAAACACTGACAAAAAATGTTTCTGAGAACCTTCTTCCCACTTAAAATTGGTCTTAATTTACAGAGCACTTAGGAAATTTGAACTTAATGTACTCCAGGATAATGTTTTTTTTTTCATGTTTTTTTATGGTGAAAATGGTGGACAGAGGGGCTAGATTTACATAAGTAAGTTAATGAGTATATTATCTACCGAACATTGTTACTTCCTCTTTTGTTTTCCCCCTGTCATCCCTTTTCTCCACACTGCCCCAACTCTCCTCTCCCATCCCCAACTAGTAAAGTTCATTTTCAACATAGTGTCTTGTTCATCTCATTGTAACAACAGGTCATACTGTATACTTCTTTCAGCATTTTATTTCCCTTCCCCTCCCCACATTAGAAAAATGTATATGCAATTTGCAGCTCGCCGACCTCAAATACAGTGGAAACGGGTTATACCATGGAGGAAGAAAATAGAAGAGAACCAAAAAAATCACATAATACATGGTAGATACATTAAAAACAATAGTAAGAAAGAAAAAACAAGTTGTGTCCGTATTTGGGGTTCATTTCACTTAACATCGTCTTATACAGCCATATGTACGTGGATAATATTTTATAAGCCATGTAAATTCCATATTTTCTCATTACTAAGTTGTCTCTGAAACACGTGTTACCTCGTGTCTAAAGATGCCTTTGTGCTATCTCAATGAAGCCAGAAAACATTCATTTTCCTGGAGCAATACCATAGATTGTTACCGGAAGTAAGTAGAAGGAACTTTTACAGGAAGTAGAAACTGAATCCAGGAGAGAAATTGAACATAGAGAAATGACAAAGTTCAAGTTAATTTGTGCTCTCATTTTTACTGTACAAGAATATAATCCAAGGCTTGAAGGTAACTGTGTCCCTATCTTTTTCGAGTGTGCACTTTAGCCATAAAACTTGTCTGTAAACTTCTAGTTGACAGTATTACAAAAGGAAACAATATGCCATTTGAAGGCCAGCATGGAAAAAAAGGAAATAACATTGTTTTACAGTGTTCTACTACAAAGAAACAAAGACATGGAGGTTTTAAAGTGTCTTATGCATGAATATTTAACTCCTGAAATGATTCTCTTGTTGCAAAAGTCAGATATCCATTCCTTTATTCTGGTCCTGGATTCCAAAAAGCAGGATCCAGTGAGTATGATCAGCAAAAAGAGCCTCTTTTCAAAGCAGTGCTTTAAGGATGGTCCCAAAGAAATATATGGGGTTTTTTGTTTATTGTTTGTTTGTTTAGTTTGTGTCGCTTCTGGGGTTTGAACTCAGAGGCTGGACCCTGTCCCTGAACAGTTGTCTTTAATGCCCACCTGCCCCCAAAGCTAGTACTCTACTGCTTCAGCCAAAACACCACTTCTGGATTTTTGGTGTTTAATTACAGATAAGAGTTTGAAAGACTCTGCTTCCTGAGTTGGCTTTGAACTAAGACAATAAGAAAATCAAGTCACATCAACTGTATGGACTTCTCTCTTGAACCAAGGAATATTAGATGAAGTTTATTATAAAGGTAATATTTGACAATTTTCAAAAGAAGAGAATATGTGCAGCAAAGAAGCCATAACTTAAATAACTCAGCAAAAGTAGGTGCAATGAGTCATATTGGAAAATTTTTTCTGCTTGGGAAGATTACTATTGACTTCGTAGTTTCTTTTGGGGAAACTTCAAGTACATTTCACATTTTCATTGGTCGTGGGGCATGAACTCTGATCCTGGGCATGTGCCTCAGCTCTTCAGATCAAGTTGGGTGCTCTGCCACTTTAGTTACAGCACCACTTCCGGCTTTCTGGTAGCTAATTGAAGATGTGTCTCATGGACTTTCCTGACCAGGCTAGCTTTGAGCCACAGTCCTCTGGTCTCAACCTCCTGAGTACCTAGGATGACAAGTGAGCCACCAGCACCCGTCTCATATTTGCATGTATGTGCACTTAATGACACTGTAGACAAATAATGGAAATTTGAATCAAGTGATGATATTGCAGCTTTTCAGAAAATTTGAGGTAGCAATAAATATGTCATCCTTATCCATGTTGTTACATTAATGACTCATGAGCCATTGGACTCTTAATTTAGCATCCTCTGAGGTCTGCATCGGTGGACTTAGTATAATTATAGTAGATAAATAGAGAAAGACTGAGATTTTTAGAAAGCAAAGGAGATCAGATATGAAAGAACCACATAGAACGGGATAAAACTTATCTCACAGAGATTAAGAACTAGCCTAAGTGATTTAGAATGCTAAAGGAATGAGGAATAAGCTTACTTGATAACTAGTTCTTTAATAACCAAATATGGTTCCCTAGAACAGTTTCTGGTATAATTTAGTTATTATTATCATTTATTTCTTGCATCTGGATTTATTCCTTTACTTCTATCACAACTATTAATTAGCTGGTGCATTTTTGGTGCCAAAACTGACCAAAAATTTTCCAAATCTCACTTAGACTTAGATTAATCCTCACCTGATATCTAAGCACATTCTTGACATTAATTGTCATGACCTACTAACAAAATTTTTTTTTTCTCAACGCAGTCTTCTAATATAGGTAAAGCACATGAATTAAGAACTATTGTTAGGTCATAGTTGGAAGGAGCAATAATATATTCCAAGTATAATTTCTTTATTTGGCATTTACTAGTTAAATCAATTTTTTTTGCCAGTCCTGGGGCTTGAACTCAGGGCCAGGGAACTGTTCCTGAGATTTTTCTTGTTTTGCTTAAGGCTAGCACTCTACCACTTGAGGCATAGCACCACTTCTTTTTCTGTTTATGTGGTACTGAGGAATTGCACCCTTGGTTTCATGCATGCTAAGCAATCACTGTACCATGAAGCCACATTCCCAGAGCCTTAAATGACTTTCTTAAGATGACTTTGCTTTTTCATTCCATTACTATGTATTATAATTTAGGTTAGGTGGTAGAAAAGGAAGTGAAAAACAATATTAAGCCCAGTAAGCCTGACATTACTGTCACATCACTAAGGAAGTACAGTGTTAAGACCTTTAGGACTCATAGGGCTCTTGCATGTGACATTATTAGTTTACATTATTACATAATATTTTACATTATTATGTAAAAAAAATTAACAGTCATCTCCAACATCCATAACATTCTGCTTCCACTTTCAAGTTCAAGAGCCAAAAATTTAAGCCTTTTTATTGATTAGATGTGTTTCCTAGGAAGGAAGAATGAGGATGTGGAAGGTGATGTTGGAAAAATATTTATATTGGCTCCCAGTCCACATTATTTGCATTTTTAAAAAGTATTACTGATGAACTCCTACATCTTCTTGACTATGCTGTCTGCACAAGATGCAGATAAAGGAAGACGTTTATTCTGGTGGATTGTCACATATATTAACAAAATCCAGTTCTGCAAAAAAAATTACTAGTATAAAGTATTGACTATAAAATGGTTTCTTGTCCTAGCAGAACAAAATGCAGTATTGAAATGATTAGTCCAGCTTTCTTTGAGATTTTATGCTGTCTCAGTATCAAGATGTTCTCTAATTCCAGTAATATACAAGCATAAAAGATCTGATTTGAAGATCTCAGTAGTTTTAGAAACAAAGGTACATAGTAGCTTCCTTCATGCAGAGGCATGTGATGGCATGTATGACTGATCGTATTGTAATTATCTTTTTTTTCCTCTTTACCTCATGTTGCATATTTTGGCATATTAATCTGTCCTGCATCAGCTTCCTGTAGGTGAGATTTACCTCTACTCTGCAATGTCAAGATGGGGCATGTGACTTACTTCAG
Source organism: Dipodomys spectabilis (assembly GCF_019054845.1). Lineage (NCBI taxonomy): Eukaryota > Metazoa > Chordata > Mammalia > Rodentia > Heteromyidae > Dipodomys > Dipodomys spectabilis. Next base: position 819,345 of record NW_024871103.1, read on the forward strand.
CTTACAAAAATGAACCAGAAGTGGTGAAAGGCTATTTCTAGGGGAAGATTTCTATCCCATTGTCTGGGTCTAAGAGTTAACTTCTTTTCCCTTAGCTATAAAAATAGCATATTTCCAGAGGGAATCTTTTTTCAACTTATATACTGAAAGAATATAGCATGTGAAATTGAGGCAAAATTCAAGCACAGGAAGAATTAAGCTAATATTAGAATATGATACTAAGATATTAGTTTCTTACTATTCTTGTATACCTTTTTGATAGTTTCCTACAGCACTTCAGTATTTTAGAAATACTAAACAAGTACTAAACAGATAACACTTCTTGTTTGATGCTATTACATTTATTACATTTATTTTTTAAATAAATAAGCATTCTATATATGGTCACTTGAGGCGTTAACTTTTTCTATAAATGTGTTTAATCACTCTAGAGCACTGTATCTAACACCCACAATCATTATCCAGACCTTGTGATTGAGATGAGGAAGAACAAAATATCTAGATTTCTCACTTCTCTTTTCCTCTTCTCCTTTTTCTAGTGAGAATTCTCATCCTTTCTCCAAATTCTCCTATTAATAAAGGAAGGATGAGACATTGTGCATATCAAGCAAAAGGCTTCAAAGCCAGAATTTTATTCTTTCAGAAATAGATAAAGTAAATCAGAATGGCTCAAGGAAGAAGGAAAACATGATTTTTTCCCCTTACTAGTTTCAACAATAGAGTCTGAACACAACTCTAAATATTTAATAAACCATTTGCTTTGGCTAATTGTTAAAAATATAGTGTTTTAAAATAAATAATTTTAAAAATTAACAAAAATTTAAATATATAGTAATTTGTTGTTTGCTTTTGGTAGGCATGAAATAAAACTGCATTAACATTGTGTGAGTTGAAAGGCTAAATTTTATCTGAATCTAAACAAAATGAAAAATATATGATGTTAAGATAAATAGCGTTTAGGTACATTTTTTACATGACATACACACAGGGACATTTTTTTCTTCTTTTCCTCTCCACACTTCAATAAGCAGTTCATGTAATTCAAATAGCTGTGTTTATTTCAGAAATAGATTTGACATAAAAAAGTTAGAAGAAGAGAACCAGGATTGGTGATGCATTCTTTAAAAATATCAGTCAAATAACTATTAACCATAATTCCAAAATAATAACAAACAAATGCTCTTGAAAAGAGGAGATTGTAAGCAGAATACACAAAGAGTGATAGTGCCAGAACTGCTTCAGGAACTGCTCTCTGACATTTAAGATTTCTAGTACATGACAATGTTTTAATCAGGATTAAAGGCTTTCAGGAACTAAATTTTTTTAGTTATATTTCTTTGAAGAAATACCTTTTCAAAATTAATGAAAAGATAGCAGGTTTTAGTAGAAAGAATGCTTACACACTCATTGTGGTAGACAGTAAAATACCTTTCCAAAATATCTATAGTCCCGAAATATCTAATCCATCAAATGTTGATTTACATTTTATATATGTTTGTAAAATAATCACCTTTCATTACCTAAGGAACACAAATTTGAATAATTATCAGACGGGGAAAGTATGCTCAAAAGTCCCAGCTGTAGTTCGAGAGGGACATTATTAGGTAAGAACCATCAGAAAGATGTAAAGATGCTACATTAGAAGATAAAGGAAAAGACAACAATCCAGATTCTGAAGTTTCTGGAAAGCGGAACAGGAAGTAAATGCGTTTTCCACTAGAATCATCTGAAAAATATTTCAGTTCTGTAGGGGGCTCAATTTTAATCTAGTGAGAATTATTTCAGATTTTTATCCATTAGAACTGTAAAATGATAAATACGGATTGTTCAACCCAATTAACTTGTAGAAATATTTTACAGAAGATTTGATTTAGTAATCTAACTCAACTACAAACTCTCCTGATGCAACCGCAAGGTTACCACATGTCCTAGTTTCTGAGAATAAGAAAAAGTTGCCACCAGGTTTGTACACATGTATGATATACATACAACTAAGGGCCTTGCATTAATGAAGTCTTGAAATTCTAAATAATATTTAAATAAGAAGGCCCTTTTCTTCATTTTCACATTTGGGGATCACTAAGTACCAAAGTTATGTAGAAGGCTAGGGTAAGAATATAGAAATGAAATCTGTCTTCTAATGTTATAAAGATGATTTATGTCACTTTGATTTACAGTTGTAAGGAAATAAAAAATAAGGTAAAACAGAAACAGTAAGTCAATTTTATCTTTCCTAACTTTCCAACAGAAATTAGAGAATCCAGTAAAGATACAGCAATCCCAGGATGCTATAGGATGTTATAGGATCACTAGATGGTGAAAAAAAGGTAACAAGAATGGGTCCCCTGGAACAATGGGAAACAAAATCTACACCTACACATTGTGATATAGCTAGAAAATAGTTTCTACAATGCTAAGTCTTTATATTTTAGGTTTGTTTACAGAGCAACTTTACTCTCTAGGAAATGATTCTTTATTAATACTCAAGTGTTTGCAGCTTATAACCCAGCAACAAATAATGTTTCTAAATATAAACAAGCATGATACTTAAAGTAACTACTTGCATTGCTATAGCTGACAAAGAAGAATGATCTTGGGGAATAGTCAATCTTGAACTTTTTCATACCTTTCCTCTTCTCCAACATGAGAAGTCATAGTCTAGATATGTCTCATGGACTTTCCTGCCTAGGCTGGATTTGAAATATGATTCTCACCTGTCAGCCTCCTTAGTAGTTAGGGTTACATGCATGAGCCATTGGCGCCTAACTACATAATTATTTTTTACATATTTATGAAGTGTGAAGTGGCAATCCCATTCATTTATATGTTGCTTAATGATCAAGCTACATCATATCCATTAATTTCTGCATGTAACATTTCTTTATAGTGATAATGCTCAAAAACTTATCTTCTGGCTGATGAATATCTATTCTTAACTATAATCACTTTGCCTCTTGCAGTATAAAATTAATATATTTACTTTTAATCACAGAAGTCTGCTAATTAAAGTTATATAAAACATGAATTGTAAAGTGAAAGAAATTCATAGTTTCATTACTTGTTTAAAGAAAATGATAATGCATTTTTTTTCAATTATATTTCTTTGGAATGTGTAATATTCATTGATTTAACTTAAAATTGATAGCAATTACATCATATCTAATTGATTCAAACTTGTATTTAAAAATTGTACACTTAACACAAATATACTTCCACTTTCTTCTAACACATAATTAAAATAACAGTATAGGAAAGTTTGGTGTTAGCTGTTCATGTGTAGAATCATAGAAACTCAGGAGGCTAAGACCTGAATATTTTAATTCAATATCAGTCCAAACAGACAAAAATGTGAAAACTTATCTCCAATTATCTAGCAGGAAGCAGAAGTTGAGGATGTGGCTCAAGGAATAGCGTGTCATAAGCCATTAGCAAAGAATACAACAGAGATCATCAAACATTGAGTTCAAGCCCTAAAAATGGCAAGTACACAAAAGACAACAACAAAAAAGTGATATGAACATCAATAATAAAGACAAAATAGTAGAAAAAATGATGAGAAACGTGTGTGAACATCTGGAATTCAGAAATCATTTGACAGAATTTTGATTCATGAGAGGTAAAAGTCACAGTATAATTTGAACAATCTCATTGAAGTCATTTGTGTTGAAACCTGGCTATTGGGTAACATGTGAAAGAGCAGACTGGATTACCTGACATAGCAGACATTGCCTGTAACTATACACCATCCCACTCTGAAAAAATCTAAAATCATGCTTGTTAATTTAAAAAGAACCTCATGCTAGAGTCTTTTTGGTCCACACAGACTGAGGTCCTTATTTTGAGGCTTCAGACCAGTGCATTTATATATAAACACTTCTGTTTTACTCCCCTTCACTGATGTAGCTATACCTTACTAAGCTGGCACCAAGCCACTCCCTAGAAATTGGGCAAGAGCATTTGCTGATGTTCTTCCAACTTCTCTCTGTGGCTCAGGATAGCCAGACTCTTGTAGCTAAGATGGGTTACTTTGATGTCCAGGTGGCCTTAAACTGGAGATAAACATGTAATGGATATGTCAACATGCGTTAGTTTCAAACTATGATCTTCAGATATGAGCCACTATGCTCAGCCCAATATTTCCAGTAAGTTACTTAATCTTTCTGACACTCAGGTTCTTCCTGTGTGGAAAGTGAAAAGAATTACTTTGTGGACCTAAGAATCCAGTTGGAGTTATGACTGGGTGCAGGAAGTATAAGTGTTCAGGATGTGTGGACAGAGTCTGACACTCACATAAAACTACTGGTATTTATACTTAAATGAATTCCAGGAATTGGAAACAAGAGGGATTTTTCTGTTCTTGTTTATCTTTTTATGGACATTGAAGGAGCCACAGAAATTCAAGGAGAACAGGGAAATAAATGCAGCAGTTGTACTCTGTAGATATTATATTCACAATGAGCTATACCTCTTGTGGACGGGGACAGGAGGGAAAATCAGAGAGAGAACAAAGTGATGAGATTGTCAAACAAGAAGTGAACTCGTTAGCGACTTATAAAATGGTGATCTGTATGTACACTACCTTAACAAAAAACATTTGAAAAATCCAGGTTGATTATTCTCTTTTCCAATTTTTGTAGAGGCCCTTAAGACTCAGGCTCACCTGGAGTTTTTGAAGGTCACTTTATATGATAATTAATGTAGAGCCTGAATCTCTTAAGAAATGTTATAATAAGTATTTCATTGTTAGTGCCTCTTTTTCTTTGAGTGGTGATTATATATGTTGTTGTAATAGCTAAATTTTTACTTTTTGTTTTTAGTACTTGTCAGGTGTTGAATTCTTCTTAAAGATTTGTGACAAAGGTCTGCTATATCTTGGCACCCTCCCCTTAACTAAAATGTTAATTAATCTTTGAAATTAATGTACTTGAGTATGAGTTTTATTTATTGATTTAATTTGTCGGCGGTGGTGAACTCTGGGCCATGATGCCATTCCTCAGCTCCTCAGCTCAAGACTAGTGCTCTACCACTTGAGCCACAGTACCACTTCTATCTTTTTCTGCTTAGGTGGTGCTGAGGAATCAAACCCAGGTCTCGTGCATTTAAGGCAAGCTGTCTACAACTGATGCACCTTCTCAGCCCTTATGAGTGTCTACAACTGATCCACCTTCTCAGCCCCTATGAGTGGTATGTTTGTGCACGGGTCTGTCAAGCAAATCTATTGAGCAAATGTATACATTTGCCACTAGACATATTCAAAATTATGAATTAACTGATATTTTAATGAATAAAACTGTTATCATTGATACTAGGAAGTGTTTGTCTCCCATACTAAAACCATGGAGGAGGGTATTTTAAACTAAAACTACAAAAGAAATTTTAAGATCTTGTTGCTAACAAATGTGTCCAGGTATTATTACATTAAACAGACAATTCAAAATAGTTTTTCTTCATGAATACAGAGATCAAAGGTCTTATTATTCTTATTTCAAAATGCAAATTAAAGGGGAAAAACAGTCAGGAGGTAAAATTTATATTGAATGTTAATAGTTAAAGAGGAAAAGATCCTAGAGGACAAACTAAAGACAAAGCAATATCAGAGCACTATATGCTCAATATTAAATAAGAAGGTTTAATTGAAAAATTGAGCTGGAATGTGCACATCAAACAAAAGCAAGAAATCAGAGCCTACCAGCAACAAAGAAACACCATAATGCATATCTCAGAAAAAGGAAAAAAATTCCTTGTATTGATTTCAATGATACATATAACCCACCTGCACACACACACACACACACACACGAACGTATGCAACAGCTCAACCTACTCACATTCATTCAACATGAATCAAAGATCTTCCTATAATATTTGGAACTTTAAATGTTTCTAGTCTTGTAAATAATTGATAACAGATGCATAAGCAAATATTTTCTGAATAAAACTCTGTTATGTAAATGAGAATTTATGATGGTTATATCTACTTAAAATATCTCTCAATCTCGAAGGAATTAAACAAGAGACAATACAAATTTGGGACTATATTTCTACCAGCTATTCTGCAAAGGCTTAATAAGAAATTATGAGATCTAATATTAAATACCAAATTCATACAATTAATACATGTGTAGATGAAGTGAAAGACAGTAATCAGAGACCTATGCTGCCTCCAATTCCCAGCAGCCTGCACACTGTGACACCTTTGATTCTGCTGTGCCAAGCCCAGAGTTCTTTTCCCTACAGCAGTGGCCCTGCTGGGGTTGGGGATGGGGGCTGTGTGGAGAGGAAGGAGGCCACAGGAGAAGCCAAGCTTTGGTTGGGGCTGAGGGTGGTGGGGAGAGGATGGTGGGGAGGCCCTGAAGGAGGCTGTGAAGGGAGGAAGAGGCAGTTGGCCAACAGCTCATGCAGCAGCCCTAAAGGCAGCTGGGTTCTGGGGAGTGTCTGTGAGGTGTGGAATTTGGGGTGGATTTGCTAGGGCCTGTTTGCTTGGTGAGGAGAGGAAGAAGTCTCGAGTCCCACACAAACAGATAGTGAAAAATGAGACAACAAATGGCTGAAGAATTTCAAGAACAAAGGCAGGGACTTATAGGTAATCTCTAGGGCCAGTGAGGGCAGCAAGGCTGGGCCTATGGTTGTCATGCCTCTGTCAATGCCCGTGGAAGTGAGGGCCAGCTCTGCTGTGGGCTAGGCCTCGCTCTTGCCTTGAAGCAGGCACCAGGAATTGTCAGCACAGCCTCAGCCTGCCCCAAGGAGGTGGCCTGTTGTGGGTGCTGTAGCCTGGGCAGCTGCTAGGAGGCTATACACAGAAGGGCAGAGGAAGCATATTTGGTAGGCTCTGCTCCAGCCCAGCCAAGCTCAGGGCCACTTGGGAAGTTCCAGCTCTGAATCAGGACCATCAGGACCAGGCATTGCTCCCTAAACAAGTAGGGCCTCTGGGGACTTGTGCAGTGGCCGCCACGTGTGGGTTGTGAACCTCCTTAGAATGGCCGAGGAGTCTCAATGAAGAGGTGAATTTGCTTCTGTGCCTCTCCCATCTTCTGGATTCTTGCTCTCCTCCTGCCTCCTGCCTTGTCCAACTACAGGAGTCAACTTCTCCAAGCCACTGAGAGGCCATCCCGGAGATGCTCACAGGGCTTTCCAGGCTGCTTCACCATGCTTGCAGGGCTCACAGGGTGCCATCCTCTAGGCAAAGCATATCCCCATTTCAGGTTGGCCACCCCTGCCTAGGGGACCACGAATTGCATTCTTGCACAGAAAACTAGGGGTACACAAGGCCGTCCTGCAGTCTAAGGCATCCTTTCCTTCCTCTTGCTCAGGTGTGGAGCAGCTGTGGAGCCAACTGCAACATCATGTTTGATTATCTAAAAAGAAGAGGATAAAAAGCTTCATTGTCCCAGATAAAGCTGCCCCTGGGGTTCTCTGTGTACACTAGTCTTGTGCTTAGATAAGGATCCCCAAGACCACCACGGAGCCAGTTCTCATGCGACCACATTAGAGTCATTTATTGCAAGCTTGAGCCTGGAATCACAACTGTCACCATTGCAGTGTGTCAGAGTTGAGAACCCCGAACCTTCAGTTAAATGGGTAATCTTATAACAATCTTATTGGCTAGCAAGTGCAAGCTAAGCAATAAGCAATAATTTGTGGAGGAGAAGGGAAAAAACAAATCATTTAAATAGGGATACAGGTGGACCCATTGCAACAATGAGATGTACAAGTTCTTATGGAGAAAAACGAACTTTACAACTTTGGTGGGGGGGAGGGGGAGGAGGGTTCGATGGGGGGCGGGGGGGAGGATGGGAAGGGATGGGAGGGGGAAACAAAGGAGGAGACTACAATGTTTGATAGGAAATATACTCATTATCTTGCCCATGTAATTGTAACCCCTCTGTACAGTATTTTCACAATAAAAAAGTTAAAAATATTAAAAATTTAAAAAAAATCTGTAACTTTAGGTACTTCCCTTCATCCACTGATGGCTATTGCTAGGGAAGTTATGGGCAGAACGTTATTGTGACATTTCAGGGTTTTTCCAGGAACCTGAGTTCTAACTTTCAGTAAAAGTCTACTTGCCATGGTTGCTTTCAGTAAAGGTCTTCACAATGGATACTTTTGGAGTATTCGGAGTCTAAGTCCAGAATGCCTGTACTTTGGCAAAGGCCTCTCACTAGCCTGTGTGTGTGTGTGTGTGTGTGTGTGTGTGTGTGTGTTGTGTAAGAGAGTCCGACACAGCTGAGGTTTGGGGTAAAATACTCCTTCGCTTTAGCATTGAGTTTTGGTATCTATTGTTTGTCCCACCCCCTCCCCCCAATTTTGAGTTCTAAAGTTGTCCTTCTAAATACTTTCATCCTTTGATCTTCTTGATATTCAGATTCCTAAGGTCTGCTTGTGAACTTCAACATTTGCTTCATGAAGGTGATTACTTTCTTCTAACTTTTATGAAGCCCTTTGCTCTCTTTAAATGCAGTTTGTGCTGTGTTAGTGGTTTTACTTAGCCCAGACTGTGGTGGCCCAGGCTGTGACTGAGATTATTTTAGCCCAATATGAGATACTATACTTTCAGTATATCAGTGAAAGAAGTTCAGCATCTTTATTGAAACAATTTCCTGGCTGTAAATACAAACAAAAACATCCAGTGATATAAATGTACAATTTGTTGTTTTTAGTTAATTGTTCACCACTGTAATGAAAAAAATCTTTTTACTAACTAAAATGAGTATTTGTAATGGGAAAAAAATCAAATGTTATAAATCTTATAAATTGATCAAATACCAAAAGAAAAAGAAAGATACTAATCAGGAATGAAGTACAAATGTAAGTGTTTAATAATTAAATGAAATGTTTGAGATTCATATCTACATAGCAAATACGACGGAAAATAAACAGGAAAGTCACTGAGATCCTATCTTACACATCAGAATAGCTATCACCACTCAAATAAATAAACTGCTGGAGAAGTTGAAATAAATCAGGAACTATATTTGGTTTTGTGGCATTGTAAACTAGTGCAATCCATAGGGATATCTTAATGGAAGTTTACACAATACCAAAAAGACAGATATCTTGATGACCTTTACCGCAATTGGATACATATTGAAGGAATATAAATCAACATGAACATCCATGTTCATGGCAGCAATATTTATAGCAAACAAGTTGTGTAATCAACCTAGATGCACCGGAAAGAGGGAATTAAGAAAATGTGCTATTCATAGCTATAAACATGTTCTGGTATATGAGAAGTGAATGTTTCTACTGTAGCATTGCTAAATATTTTGAATATATACCTATCCTACTTTTACTACGTTTTGTGGCATTGTGTTTTTGCTTTAATGAGGAACGTCCATATTGATTTTCAGACCAGTTACAATGGGTTGAAGATATCCTATAATATGTGGATATTATATCAAAATTTAAATATATCAATGAACACATAGAGGACCATCATATATAGTTTATAATTTGAAGCAATTTTAAGAAGGCAACAGTTGGGGAAAAAGATGATGTTAGAAGCTTAGAAATACACAGACAAGGAAAAATATGTGCAACTAATTACTGCTAATAGTAAAACATTTTCCTCAAGTTTTAACAATGAAACTATTAAAATAATACTTAATAACATCAAATAAATATGCCATAGAAGAAAATGTACCATAGATATACGTTTCCCTATAATTTGTTTTACTTTATAACAAATGGATTAGAAGAAAATGTAATTACACGTCTGAAGATGCTAACACTTTCAAGTGTCATTGATTGAATCCAGCAGAGGAAAGTAATAGAGAAGTAGAGAGTAAGAACAAACTGGGGTATGGATAAAGATACTCAGTTGATCTTCGTGAGGAAAAAATGTGCTCCGTTTTCCTGATCAAAATAGAGCTAGGACAGCTAACTTTTGAAAGAACACTTGTAATGTAGAGTAGTGGAGCTAGTACTTTAGGTAGTAATTTATTACTTTTATTCCCTAATCTTATGACGTGATTCCCAAATGATGTGAGTGATAGTAGATTTTCTTTTTTTTTGGGGGGGGGAGGGGTCTGGTCCTGGGGCCTGAACTCTGGGCCTGGGCGCTGTCCCTCAGCTCTTCAGCTCAAGGCTAGCACTCTACCACTTGAGCCACAGCGCCACTTCCAGGTTTTTTCTTTTTGCTTATGTGGTGCTGAGGAATCAAACACAGGGACTCAGGCATGCAAGGCAAGTGCTTTACCACTGACCCGCCTTCCCAGCCCCCTGATCCTAGATTTTCTGAGCCCTTTTTTTCACCCAAAGTTTCTAATTCCTCACCCTGCCTATGGTTCTTCTGCTACTCTCATTTCTCCTTGTTTCTGAACTAAACTCCTGTAACCTTTTGGTTCATGAGAAACAGCTGGAGAAATATGAGGATGGCTTGGAGTCTGAGGTAACATCCACTCCAGCTTGGAGGATCTGGTGAAGGACTACCACCTGGGTCTCAGAATCAGATATTAATTGACCTCTTTGGAAATGGAGAAACTCACTCCCTCAGGCAGAATCTGTCATTCCTTGACTTTCTCTGAAGAGATTTGATGCTAGGGCACAATTCAGAGAATGAGCTTTCCCATTGTCAGAAGGAATATGTTGAAAACTAAAAGTGGCCTCAGGTCCCAATGCTCCAGTCAGAAGCCAAGAGATCACACTTTTCTCCTTATCAGGGACCTTCTGGTAGGAATAGAGTCTGAGCAAAGTCTAAGATGGAGATAAACTAAGACTAGGCCTAAGGAGGAAACAAAAGAATGACCCTCTCTTTGACTACAAGGGAGTTGTGTAGTGAGACATGACAACTTCCTTCATATAATAAAATTCACTAGGTAAGTTATCTCACTGCCACTTTGAAGGAAGTCAGTTTCCCCAAAGGAGAAGTTGTTAAATGTTGTGATTGCCAATTTTCTCTCTAGGCTGTTGTCTCTCTCACCCCTTCTCATGTCAGGAATGCATTGCTTCTTTTAGGCACTCAACTACTTGTCCTGGCTTCTAGGCAGGAATACTGTAGGCTATTCTTTGGCTAACCTCTTGCATTTAAGGTAGAATAGGCCCAGGCTCTGCTCATGCCAAAAGATAGATGCAAGAGGTGAATATAAGCTCAGATTTGTACAGAACAACAATCATGTTGAAAAAATTAAATTAAATTAATAGTTGAGTAATTTAGGGTTTATCACCACAAAATTTAGGTAATTATTAGGAATACATCTAGAATCATGGATTAGGAAGAGAACAGTGAAGTAGGTTCAGGATACGATGGAAAAGACACACCATAGCCATAACAGGAGATGAGAGTTTGAAGGAACTATTGGCATAGGTCCATTTACTATCTTAGGAGTGACCTTTGATAGGAGGCTTTTAGAATAATATCTAAAAGAGAGGGACTTGCTGGGCACTAGTGGCTCACATCTGTAATCCTAGCTACCTAGGAGGCTGAGATCTGAGTATTATGATTCAAAGCAAGCCGAGGCAGAAAAAGCCAGAAGTGGTGCTGTGGTTCAAGTGGTAGAGAATGAGCCTTGAGCTCAGGGAAAATGCCTAGGCCCTGAGTGCAAGCTTTAGGATCAGCAAAACAACAAGAAACAATAATGATAAAACAAATAAAAGAAGGACTTAAAGATATGCGATGGAATGATGATCATGTGTAACTGTTTAGGGAACATAAAAGGAGACAATATGTGGAGCAAAATGATATCTACTTTTTACTAATCAAGGATGCAAAGCAAATGCCAAATTCCTCTTCTCAAAAACTTCCAAACTTGGGCTGGGAATGTGGTTCAGTGGTAGAGTGCTCGCCTTCCATGCATGAGGCTGTGGGTTCGATTCTTCAGTGCCACATAAGCAGAAAAATCCAGAAGTGCTGCTATGGCTCGAGTGGTTAGAGCACTAGCCTTAAATTGAAGAGGTGAGGCACAGTGCTCAGGCCCAGAGTTCAGGCCCATTGTCCGGCCTAAATAAAAACAAAAAAATAAAACAAAAGAAAAAATCTTCCAAACTTATTTTTTCTCATAGTTGAAGAGAGGCTCTTTTTACAGAAATTTTCCTTATCTAGTTCATGGTCATCAGAACTTCAGTAGACTTTTCCTGTTGAGATGTAATGCACCTAACTCTACTGAACCTAATCAAGGCTAGGAATGTATGGACATCGATACATTTGTTTTATTTTTCCTTATAAATATATAATAATGTCAGTTATTATATATAATATATTATACATTATATAATATATTAAATATATTATAACATGTATTATGCATTAACAGAGTTCCTAGTTTTAGATGTAGGAACAGGCGACATATTGAAAGAAAAACATTTGAATCTCTGAGTTATTTCTCTACCACAGGACAATACCAGGATTCATTCTTATTACCCAAAAAGCAACATAGGAAAGTGATGCCAATGGATGTGATTCTCTGGATTTTGGAAATTGTGATCATATACATATGTATATATGATATATATCAAATATATATATGAAATATCGTTTAATAATAGTGAATTTGTAAAACTATAACAACAGATAAATAAGTGAACACCTATGTGCACACACTCCCAGTCACTTTCATGTATAAGAATTTCTTTTCTATTCTCCTATTCACCTACACAGAGAGTACATGAGTTGCCCTTGAATTGTCCTGGAAGATCTTTATCGGGTACTGTAGCTTCACATCCTTTGTTCCCTAAGTAGCCAGATGTTATGTATGCAATAACAAAATTGTTTCAGGCAAAAGTATCCACCCTGACACACAGAGGAACTTGGATTTCAGAAATGACACAAATAAGTGGGAGGTACAGCAGTACTTTTCAAAATTGAATAGATTACATATTTATTAGAAAGCTTGTAAGAAAAAAACTTCAGTGTAGGATGATACACTTGAAGAAAACTACAGTTTAAATTACATATAGGCGGGTGCTGCAACAGAAAATAAATAAGACTAAAAAAAATTACATATGACATCAAATTACAAAGTTCCAGGGCATTTCCCTACTCTTGAGAACTAGAGTAATCCATATTAAAAATAAATAAATAAAAAGACGAATGTTTTATACCAAATTTCAAAACATACTATATGTTATACAAAGGAAATGCAATAAGCATGCATTTTACAATCTAGTAACATCATATGGTATGAAGAATCTGTATTGATTTATAAAAATCAATACAATGCACTTAAAACATCCAATATCTCAAGTGTCAGCTTAGCAGAATACTTTCAATCTGTGGTGTCTATTTTGCATATTATCCAGCCCTATCCATCCCACAATGGCAGAAGGCTCTTCTGAGAAAGTCCAGAGGCCAGTCTACTGTGAGTGCTCAATGTGGACCTGTTCCCATTATCTTTTATTTGGGCATGTGATAGACGGACTATCTGTTAACTTGCCAAAGGCACAATTTGGACAGGCTTCCAGTAATGATATTTTAGCTCTCATAAAAAGAGGGAAATTGAAGACAGAGGGAAAAATCTATCAGGTCCCTGAAAGATTTCTATCATTGTGCTAACCCTGTAGCTTTCTACTGACACTTGAACAAACTGCAGTAATTGCCACTCCAACCACATGTCCAAAAAGTGGCTTTCCAAATATTGGCCTATTTTCACTTTAGTAAATCAAGACACACTATTGTGGCTCCGTTTTACTTAAACTATCAGCTATGGTTGGCCCAGAGGATAGTTGAAATTACCAATTTCATAAATTTTAGGTCATCACACTATCACTTCATAGCCCTTAAACATTAAAAATACCTACCCATATAAGTCTGCATTACATACTTATTATTGTTTTTCTTCATTTGTCATGTTTTACATATTTGTGTATCCCAGGGCTTAGCTCTGTCATAGTCCTTCTAATGGTTGTTACCACTGAGTACAGTAATTATTTCTGTATTTTTTCTCCAGCTCTGTTTTCTTTAATTCAAGTCTTTAATAGCATCCTGTCTACTGACAACTACTAACTACTGATTTTAGAAAACTTAAAAGATCCCAAAGTGAGCTTTGATCTCTATCTACAAACCAATCCCTCATTACTATTTGATTAAGTGATAACTCTTCCAGCTGTCTTGTCAAAATACCTTGGAAACATTTCAGACTTACATACGTTTTCACACCTCATATTTAATCTATGACCATATTTCGACAAATTAACTCACTGTATATTTTAGGAACAATATATATATATATATATATATATATATATATATATATATATATATATATATATATATACACACACACTCATATACCATATATATGTATATTATAGGAACCATATATATATATATATATATATATATATATATATATATATATATATACATATATATATATATATATATATATATATATGGTATATGGTATATCAGTGTTAGTACTATGACTTAAATTTGGGGCCTAGGTTCTTTTAATTTTCTTTATTTTGGGGGGTGGGTCCGGTCGTGGGGCCTGAACTCTGGGCATGGGTGCTGTCCCTCAGCTCTTCAGATCAAGGCTAGTGCTTTACCACTTGAACCACAGCGCCACTTGCAACTTTTTTCTTTTTGCTTATGTGGTGCTGAGGAATTGAACCCAGGACCTCATGCATTCAAGGTAATCACTCTACCACTGAGCCACCTTCCTAATCCCTTACTTTTCTTTTTTGCTCAGGCCTTATTTGGTATAAAGATCACCTACAATGTCATTACCCACACCCTTTTCATTTAAAAATATGTATATTCTGTAGCAATATTATTGTCATTATAACCATAATTAGGAAGATAATATGGGTTCATCTGCTCCATACTTCTTGAAAGCTAATGAATGTGAAATTTACAGAATATCCTCAGATATGCCTAGTGGAAACCTGGATTTGAATTATGGGTCTATAGCTGATCAGTATTAGGTACTTGGGAAATTTGTTTGGCCTTGTTGCCTACTTCTGTTTTTAATAAAATACTTAATTCATTTACTAACTGGAAGAACTATCATGAGCACTAAAATTAACCTAATGCAGATGCAGTGCTTGTAATGGTGTCTGCACATTGTGAAGTAGGTCCCAAAGAAGTCAGCTTCCATCAACATAGTCACAGCATCCTTCCTAAAGGCCTTAAGAAATATATACCCAACTGATGTTAATATCTGTGAAAATGTGTCTTTACAAAAAAAGTCTTTTCTTCATATGAAGCAATTAAAGTAATGTTGGGGCTGTCCTGTGGCTTTTACTCTGAAAGAGTTTTGCTTGAATTTTATTCTTACTCTATTAGTGGTAGCAGTAGCGTTCTTTAGTGCTACCCTTCATTTTTCTAGTTCTGTGTTCCATTTGGAATACTATTGTAACTTAGTTTATAAACTTTGTTATCAGAATCAATAAACTACAACTGCTGAACTTTCTAATAAAGAGACAATTTTAGGTGTGCATTACATTTTATGTGCTTAATACTTTCCTGAAAGTATTCCTTTTAGGTTATATATCCCTAACAACTATTTTTTTTAAGATTTCTTATATGATTTATGGATTTATTATATGATTCTTATATGATTTCTTAGAGATCCATAAATAAAACATCTCAGAACAGGAAAAGAGTAGGTAAGAAGTAATAAAATAATATTATGGTGTCTTAATGGCTAAGTGTAAAGAACATGTAACAAAACAGTTGGTAGATTCATTTGCTCTTTTTTCTATTCTCTCACCCTTCTTACTATGAAGTGCCAAGTCGTCTGGACCTTTCAAGCCTCGTCTCAGTGACAGAAGTGATGGGATTAAGACATGTGCTCCTATGACTGACTTTTAGGAAGTTCACAATAAAGCAATACCAGTACATATAAAGAAACTTTTGTGAGTGATACGCATTGACTTCCTCAATTGCCAAAATTAAATTCATATGTCAAAACATCAAATTACTTACATTATAATATATGCAGTTCAACTGGAATCACTAACACTTCAATGAATCAAATGCAAACTAAAAGCTCTATATCAAAAACCAACATCTAAGGCAGTGTTGGAAATACAAGAAGAAACACAATAAATCTAATGGAGTGAGATCTTTAACACTGGCAATGAGCAATGATAGCTGAATTTTTAACCAAGCTTGGAAAGTTCAGGTGTCTACTAATGATGTGATTAGAGTTGCGGAGTTGACCTTGGTATTAAGATTAGAGGTAAAATTCAAAGGCAGCTAAGGTTGCTGCAGTATTTTAGCTCGATACAGCGTGACCCTCCCTGATAATGGTAAAGCACAGAGTAGAAGCTAAATCAGTCAAATGTATAGGAAGAATTTTCCACTGAGAGTAATTGCAGGGTGTGATCATTACTCTTGCATTGAAAATGTACAGCCCATCATTCTACTTTAAACTCTAGAGTATTTCTGAACTGAAGACAATTATAACACACCAATGTGCTGTGAGTGCTGAGCAGTTTAGGTGTGTATTACTGTAATATATGTAAAATCTTTAGAGGTATGGAGTGGACTTACCCTCACACTTCATTCTGTGTTGTTAAGTTTCATGGAGAAATGTTCATAATTATGCAATTCACACTCATCTAAGTCTGAATCAGGCAACTGAGATAAGACATTAGGATCATCACTCCAGTGATGAGGTTTGTGACCTATGAAATAAATAACATTATTTCACAATGTATATGCGTTTCTGAAAATTTTTGCAATACCAAATACCAAATGTACAAAAGGGACAATTGTCCATCGCTTATATTATCAGAAGTTAAGATACTCCTGAATTATACTTTCTTGCTAGAGGATCATAGGGTGACTCCTGATGTTTGGTACCTTTTCAAGTGCTCCTATACGTTTGTGAATTTTTGGGGTGGAAGTGTTTTTCCATAGTTTGTTTTGAGGTGTTCAAAATTTCAGTATTGTCACTGACCACAACCATGGAACAGCAAAGAAGATGGGATACCTGGCCAAAGAACTGAGAAATCACAGGAAGTGATAGGAAAGTAGACACCAGAAGACCCAAAGCCTCATTGCCGGCTTCCAGAAGCCCAAATCCTGCTTAACATGTTTATATTCATTCTACTACAGTGGTGGGGTAGTGAGTGATTACAGGTATATCCACAACTAAGGCATCAATCTAGCTTGTGGTTACAACTATTAACTGAGTTATTGTTTGTATGCATAGTGATAATTGAATCCCTTATTTTTAGGGAGCAGAAGGGTGCAATAGTCATTACAACCATAGCACAGACATCCTTCTTGTCTCCAAAGTCTTAAACTTTTAGTGTCCAACAGCTCTAACTTAAATACTTTTCAGGTAATAACCCATACCCTTGTCTTCCCTTAACTGTTTGACCTTTACAGAGCACAGCTCTCAACCTTTTGATTGCCATTTGAGAGGGTTTCCCAATATATCCCTTTCCAGGTATAACAGTTTGACTCTAGAATCACTCAAAAGTACTATTACAGATGGGTTATTTTGAAAAGGATATTTGTTTTCTAGGGAAGGTTCACTTTTGTAAATTTTATTTTATTTAAAGGTACTGTACAGAGTGGTTACAGTTATATGAGCAAGGTAAATTCCTTGTTGAATATTGTTACCCACTCCATTGGTTTTCTCCTATCTTATCCCACCCCCACCTCTACACCCCACCCCAAAGTTGTAAAGTTCATTGCCGGTATATTGTCTTGTGAATATCATTGTTGCAATGGGTCACTTCTTTCATCCTTATGTTATTTCCCTTTCCTTCTACAAATCAGATAATATATATACAAGATGGAAGGTACCAGAATCAAGACAGAGATGTCCAGGGATAAATCAAAGAGAAATGAAATAAAATAAGATCTAGATACACTACTTTTTCCAATATCAAGGTTGATATCTGAAAAAAAAAAGTACTTGTTGTTTCCATGTCTTGGAGTTCATTTCAATTAGCATCATTTTGTATGGTGAAATGTACATAGCTTTGGGGCCAGCAATCCCACTCATGGGCATTTGTCGAAATTATCTCTTAATAGCTAATGGATGAAGAATGGAATTGAAAATAGCAGAGGAAAACAAATCAACATGCAGGTATTATGATTTTATAATTCTAATATGAAAGAACTGAAGCTTTTGTTTCATGAAGAAGAAAGTTTAGCCTGTAATTTCAATGCAAGGCATCAGTTGTAATGAGTCTAAAGTCTTTTCCTCCAAGATATCTA
Source organism: Dipodomys spectabilis (assembly GCF_019054845.1). Classification (NCBI taxonomy): domain Eukaryota; kingdom Metazoa; phylum Chordata; class Mammalia; order Rodentia; family Heteromyidae; genus Dipodomys; species Dipodomys spectabilis. The sequence continues at coordinate 837,466 of NW_024871103.1, forward strand.
AGAGTACTATACTCATCTTCTGAAGAGTAAATAAGTAATTATTTTAAGTAGCTTTGTTTAATATTAATTTACTTGTAGAAGATGAGTTAAAATATCTTCTCTTGGTCTGGGAAGGTGATTCAGTGGTAGTGTTTGCTTTGCATGCAAGAGAACCTGGGTTCGATTCTTCAGTACCACATAAGCAAAAAGAAAAGAGCCGAAAGTGGCACTGTGGCTCAAGTGATAGAGCCCTAAACTTGAGCTGAAGAGCTGAAGGACAGCGCCCATGCCCATAGTTCATGCCCCAGGACCGGACTCCAAAAAATAAAACACTAAAACTACCAGCACAAGTATGTTTTTTGCAGCATTATTACCATATCTAAGATATGGAACCTGTCCGGATGCCCCTCAATAGATGAATGGATCAAGAAAATGTGGTATATATACACAATGGAATTTCATGCTTCTATCAGAAAGAATGACACAGCCCCTTTCTTAAGAAAATAGAAAGACTTGGAAAAAAATCATTATGTGAAGGAAGCCAGACTCAAAGAAACATAAGCTCTATGGTTTCCATCATTTCCATTAATTAATATATGCTTAGGATAGTCCTGGCAGATAAGTTCATTTTTTACACTCTTAATATTCGCTCTGTGTGTGTGTGTGTATGTGTGTGTGTGTGTGTTTGTGTGTGTGTGTGTGTGTGTGTGTGTTTGTGTGTGTGTGTGTGTGTGTGTGTGTGTGTGTGTGTGTGTGTGTGCAGTAATGCAGTAATGAAACTTGACTCGGAGCCTCAAAATCTTGCTTGTTTTTTTCACTCATGATTGACTGAATCTGTACTATTTTAACTAAAGTTTTACTCTGTGTTTGATTGAATAATTGAACATAAACGTTCATGGATTGCTACCCCAGCCATCTGTGAACCATGGTCTTCCAATCTCAGCCTCATGAGATGAGATACTGGCATCTAGCTCTATTGCCAAGTGTCATTTGCTTTGTGTTGTTCGGTTTTGTTTTTGTTGCATTTGTGCACCCAAAATCTGTATGGAAAACAAATCATTTATAATCAGGACTATTCACCTAAAATGTGTGTTGTTTAAAGATTATCTTAATAATGTAATCCTTTTGCATCCACATTATGTGATTTGATTTTTTGAACTCTATTGTTGCAGTCAAGTCACTTATATATAATTTGAATCTTCTTGTCTTGGTATTAGGGTGTTAGGTGTTTAAAAACAGAATTTATCAAGGTTTAACTCTGCACTACCGAAGCAAGACCTTTATGATTATTCAATGTCCTGTAAATCATAAGTTTATCACTACTTGAGGCACCATATGAGCACAAATAGTTTCCTATAATACCTACACATATTTTAGAGTTCAATGCCATGCAATGCACACTTCTGCCAAATATACAAGGTCATCCTTTGTAATTCTCCATGGATTTTCACTGTTCTTCTCTCTACTCTCCAGTGCTAAGTCCTGTGATGGTCATGTTGATTTTCTCCCCTGTTACATTCATCATTGTATCTTGGGAACTACTGGTATGCATTACTGTACTTCTGTCCATTCTCCTTGTGCTTCGGCTTGTACCCCTCTCACCTCAAAGGGCTAAAAATTGGAGATATTTGCTTTACTCTTTATCTCAGACATCTATCTTTACTTTCTAGAAATACATTCATTGAATTCCTTCTGTAAAGTCTAATGTCTTGAAAATTATTACTAAATTTTCATGGCTTTGTTATTTGGCACAAAGGAAGAAAATAGATCAGTACTGTAACTTAAGTAAAAGATTATTGCAGTCATGCTTCAATAGGTGTTGTTCATTGGATAATGTTTACTTCAAGGTCTGCCTGCCTGCTTCTTTTTGACTGTTTTGTTTATTTTTCAATGTAGTCTTTTCTTCTGGAAAATAATTATGGGCCTAGTGAAGATCAATTCCTACTGTAATTAGTCATTAATTTTATTCCAACCTCATTTCACAGATCCTTCTGAGTTTCTTAAGGGTCTGTGTAGTGCTTCACATTTTTAGATATCTTTTAACATCAATGCATCCAATGATGAAGACACATTCCTTAAGTCATCATTTTGATGACTGAAAATAAACCAATCTGCAGTCTCACTAGATGGCAATTTTCTGGTTTTAAATTCTTTTAGATTAAAATTGATGCTGGACAACAAACATTCTGTGTACAATTTTATATTTTCCTAATTATTTTAGTATACTTCCCAATATTATCTAAAGTTAAAACATTAACATTTACTTAGTTTTAGGATTTCTAAAACAGTCAAAGTAATAGTTCTATTCATTCACAATTTTAAGATAATAGAGTGTCCATTTTGACCAAGTGAGATATTTAAAAATTTTTATTTGTCGTCCTTAAAGGTTGTGCTGGGGAATCAAGTCTAGTGCCTCATGTGTCTTAGTCTACTGTGGGCCTCTGATCCTGATGTGAACCGTGGTTTTATTTTCACACAACAGGAATACAGAAAAATTTCACTAGGAAGGAATTATTACTTGCTTACTTTCTCCAATATCTCTCGCATACAGAAAAGTAATATAATTCTAAACTGACTGAAAATGGTGTTCCTATTAGAGTAATTGTTTATTTTTTGTACCCCACTCTTCACTACGTCTTGTCCCTTTCCTATCCCCCCTTCCCATAAAACTTTACTGGATCCACTGGAAACCCACTTCCAGTTAGCCTCATCCTTAAAAAGCTCAACCTTAACTAACCTACCCCTGGTAGTCCTGCTCTATCTTTCAAAGGCCTGACTGCAACCAGAATCCTTCCTGAAAGTCCTCCTCTGCTACAGGGAATGCCTTCTTCCACTCCACCCCTTCCTGGAATCCCTGCTCTGCACCACCAGAAACCAGACCACATCCATATCTCCTCCTATGATCCACCTTGCTGCACCAAGAACCCTGCCTACATCGGGCTCCTCCCTCTAATCCTAACTTCATCCAACAGATACCCCATTCCCTCAAAGTCCCATTGCTCCCATATTCTATTACCTCCAAGCTCCTCCCATCCTTTTCATACCCCACTCCCAACCAGACTTCTCCTCGACCCCTCTTGGTTTCATCAGAAGCTCCAACCATAACTAGTCTACTTCTAAGTGGCCTAACGTCTCAAACCCAGCCATGAACCTACCTCTTCCCACAAAGTCCTTCAAGCTACACCAAAAACTCTCCACCACTCTATAACTGCCCTTGTAGCACCGCCTTGGTTGAGCAGAAGCATCTCACACAGCCCATCTCCTGCCTGGAAAGCCAGCCCTGCTCCACCACAGGCCTCTCTACCTCCCATATCTAATCTCTCAATGGCTGCATTGTTCCCGAGATGAATCCCCCCTTATTGGATCCTCCCGAAGATCCACAACCTACTCAACCAGTTACCCTGCCCATAATTACCCTACACCTCTGTAGACCTTCCACTCCTTCTCAAAGTCCCTCTTCCAATTAACCCCATCGCTACAAGCCCTGACCTACTCTAGAAAATCCCCACTAGACAACCCCACCACACTATCCCATCTCTCGACACCCACATTGCTCCACTGCAAAACACTGCATCTGTTGGCCTCCCTCTGGAAGCCTCACCAGGCTCAAATGTAAATCCCTGTCCCTTCATAGTCCCTTTTTGAAGGTTGCCTTGCCCCACTGGAAACCCTGTCCAAAGTCTAATGTCCTGCATTGCAACACTAAAATCCCCACCCAACCTTACTCCTCTTTTCGAAGTGGTGACTGGTTACACCAGATACCCTGTCCTAACTAGTCTAGTCCACTGGATCCTATCCCTGCTCTCACCAAGCTCTGGTCCGCAAAAATTCCTCCATACATTGTTTCTATATCCTGCTCTGCCAGAAACCCCACCTCCACCCTAACACACTCCCCAAAGGCCTGCCATTCTCCAACAGAAACCCCGCCCCTTACTAGCCCACTTTTTCCTAGCACTGCTCTGCCCTCTCACAGACTCTGAAAAGCCTCTCCCTCATAGCTCCGCATTCCTGCACCAGAATGCCTTCATTCTCTTCCATGCCTTATGGGAAACCTCACCCTACATATCCCACCAGGGCTCACAGTGCTACACCACAACCCCTCCTCTAAGTAACCTCTTACTTTGTAGCCTTGTTCTTCCTTTTCAAAGCTCTGTCCCAAAGAGCCTCTTCCCCAGTGACCATGCCTTCTTCCACTGAAAACCAATCCACCTGCCAGTCTCCATCCTTAAGTCCCATCTACTCCACAAGAGACCTTGCTCCTAACAAGTCTAGTTTTTCCTGTTCCCTCCCTGCTGTCTCAAAGCCCTACACAGACTGGCTTTCACCCACAAAGCCCCGCCCTGCTCTACCACAGAGGCTGTGCCAATACCAACTTCTCACTTGAACTAGAGAGGTCTCCACGAGAAACCCCACACCACCTCATCCTTGAAGTTCCCACCAAGTAAGTTTTATTACAAATGTGATTTTGTGTGAAATGTGATATTGTGTGAAAATGTGTGAAGATGATTCCTCTAACTGGAAAGCATACATTGAAGTATCAGTAAGGTTTCAGGAGTGATCATTTTATTTCTAGAATTTTTGTGCACATTTGTGTCCATTAATTTAAAAACATTAGTTATTTTAAATCCTTTGGTTTGGTTGAGGAAAGAGTATTAAGATGTAAAAAGATGACTTTCAAATCATCTCTCTAATGAATAATTTTGGACTTGCTTACTTTACTATGTACCAGAGTTCTTAGTAACAGAAATTCTCTACCAAATCCACTTTGAATTTCCTCCTTTCACTAAAGTGCCCTTTGGAAAAGATTGAAGTGAGATTATACAGGTAGAATGCCAGAAATAAAAATGTATTTGACATCGTAACAAAATCATGATGAAGACCCTACCCAATGTGGTTTAAATTTTCTAATGAAAGGAACTTAAGCATATTTAACTGCAGACTTTCTGAAGACTAGAAGACAAAAATATAAGAAATGCCCTCTAATACCATGGTTCTGAAAACAAAGCAAAACCAAGGAAAGACAACATAATGAGACAGAAGGGAATGAGGAACTTGTACATGTGATATAGAATGGAAAAATACACTGAATCAGGTAAAAATAATTTGGGTCACAATGCCTTGTTGTTCAATATATTTCATTGTATATACTGTTCTTCGTTAACCTGTGACTTAATAAAGGTCTCAACAGGGATCTGCCAAGGTAATTGTGTAGTTAGTCAATTTCATCATTTCAAGATCAACAGGATGATAAACTCCCACACACATTAACATACCTGCAACAGCACTAGACATACATTCCCATTGTTCCAACAGTTTAAGGCAAACCTGTATTTAACACAAGCTTTGTATGTGGTGTGCTATGGTTTTTTCAGGCTTGATACAAAATGTCTCTGCCCAGAAGTAAATGATGGTATTTATAGCTAAAATGATTTAGGGTCATTGTTAACTTCTAACGCGTGCTGAGGTTTTTATTTATACCTCTGCTTTTCCCTTTCTTTTTTCCTCCCTTCCTTTCTTTTCTTTTCTTTCTTTCTTTCTTTCTTTCTTTCTTTCTTTCTTTCTTTCTTTCTTTCTTTCTTTCTTTCTTTCTTTCTTTCTTTCTTTCTTTCTTTCTTTCTTTCTCTCTCTCTCTCTCTCTCTTTCTTTCTTTTTTCTTTCTCTCTTCCCTTTTCTTTCCTCTTTTAGGAAATGAGTATGAATTTAGATATTTTGTTTGCTGAACAAGTATTCTATCTTAAGAATATCCTTTTTCGATTTATTTACTTTGCTCATAAGTTATCCATTTTGCTGAGGGGCAAACACAGGCTAAGTTCCTCACTTCTGTCTGCCAAGTAGCGAGGATCACAAATGCATTCCAACATGCGAATTTTTAGGATGATATGAGACTCTTATTATTTTCCTTGCACACTGGTTCTGATCTGTGATCCTCTCAAACTCTACCTCTTCAATTAGTGATGTGAGTTCCAGTAGCCTGCCCTCAGTATAGTTCGTCTAAATGAATTATTGAAGGCAATTTCACTTTAATCTCTGTTTTTGCCAGTCCAGGGGCTGTTATAGTTTTATTTCTAGACAAATTTGTGTTTATATGCACATTAGCTTTAAAATATTACTTTTCCCCCTTTTTTTCCATTTTAATTTTCTTGGTCAGGGGGCTTGAATTCTGGGTCTGGGCACTGTCCCTGGGCTCTTCAGATCAAGGCTAGCACGTTACCACTTGAGCCACAGTGCTACTTCTGGTTTTCTGGTGGTTAATTGGAAGGAAGAGTGTCATGGATTTCCTGCCAGGGCTAGCTTTGAACTACTAACCTCAGATCTCAGCTCCTGAGTAGCTAGGATTACAGGCATGAGCCATTGGCACGCAGCTAAAAATGTTACTTATTTTAAGTTCTGTGATTTAGTTGAGGGAGTAACATGAGTGTCTAGAAAGTAACTTTCAAGTTACATCTCTAAATAATTTCAGAGTTTCATTTTCATATTTATTACAGTTTTTAATAAGAGAAACTCCCAAAGTAACAGAATAATCCTTCATTTTCTCCTTACCATAGGTACTATTGGATGAGAATGAGTGAGATCTAAGACAATATGCACTTGAAATTATAAAAAAATATATTGAAAGTACATAAATAGCCAGATAACATAACGTGCTTTTCATTTTCTAAAGAAAGGAATGTCATGAAAGTATATTTATTGGCAGGCTTTTCACCATGTAAGTGTTATATAGCATTGGAGACTTTAAGACATGAACTGGTTCAGGTAAAATAATACTTTGGGAAAGTTATCTGTTCACTAAATTTATTCATTGTAATTTTTTATTTTTATTTACATGTCAGTTAATATATAAATGCATACATGTGTGTGTTATATATATATATATATATATGTATATATATATATATATATATATATCAGCAGTATCTGTCCAGTGAACTGTATGTTTATGTATGCTTAGGTAATTTCATCATGTCAAGATCATCAAGAAGATGGACTTCCCGTTTAAGGATTCAGGTGGACCTGTTGCAACAATGAGAAGTACAAAATGTCATGTCAAAACCAGCTTTACAATGTCGGTGGGGGGGAGGGAGGGGGGGTATGATTGGGTGGGGGGGAGGGGGGAGGCTGGGAAGGGAGGTGAAGGGTAAAAAAAGGAGGAGGCTGCAATGCTTGGTAAGAAATGTATGCATTTTCCTGCCCATGTAATTGTAACCCCTCTGTACAGTATGTTCTCAATTAAAATAAAATAAAATAAAATAATAATAATAAAAAAAAAGAAGATGGACTTCCATAAACCTTAACAACCCTGCAACACCGCTGCACATGTAAACTTAAGTGTTCACCATTGTAAGCTAGACCTGTGTTTTACCAAAGCTTTATATATATGGTGTTATTTTTTCATTTAGTCTTGACACAAAATGTGTGTGCTCCTAGAAATAAATGATGGCATTTATAACTACAATAATTTAGTGTAAATCTTTACATTGAACACATGCTCAGTATGAGTTGTTATTTCATTCCTTTTCTTATTTTATCTTTAGGAAGTTGATTTGAGTTTTGATGTTGTGTTTGCCAGACAAGTATTCCACCACTGGAGTCATTCCACCAATCCTTTCTAGTTTAAGTTACTTTGCTTATAGAGTAGCAATTTTTGCACCCAACCCAAAAAGCAGGGATCATGATTGCATTCCAATATCCCTACCTAGTAGGTTGATATGGGTGATACTTTGCTTCCTAGATTGATTCAGAACTGTGATCATCTCAAATTCTCCCACTTTAGTTAATTGTGTGAGTTCCAGTTCTCCCTACTTCTAGAAGATAGAACAGACATAAATGATTACAGGTTATTTGAGTGAATCATTGGCTAACATAGGTGATTTGATATTCAAGTGCAGGGTACGTTTGAAAGTATAATCACAGTAGTCACATATTTTGCTAAGTAATTTTGGTTCACATTAATAACACATCTTGACCAGAATTAAGGACTTACTTTTGCTGTCTGTCAACTTGTATGTCATTTGGTAAAATAAACTTCATGTCTTCCATGTGGGATAAAGAACTTTGAATGGTCTGATGTGCTGGTTCACATCTATAATCATGGTTAGCAATCAGAAATAAATAGATCACAATTTGAACATAGCTTAACCAAAAATATAAGAAGTCCCAATATTAACAAACAAGTGGATCATGTTGAATCATGCCATTAATCTCAGCACCACAAGAGGCTAAGTCTCTGCCTAATACCTATGTCACTTGAGTAACTGGCACTCTTGGGGACAGTCACCTCTACTGATGCAGAAATTGGGTTGAGAGTTAGCAAGAGGAGGGAGGAGTCTGCCCCACCTCCCTAGGGTTGACCTCACAGAATGCAGTGAGCAAGCTTGCTTTCCTCCTCCAAATGGCTTGAGATGCCATGCTGCTGAGTGTTCATTATTTGATTCCAGTGACTTGTGGTAGAGGTATAAGGAAACATTAAATAAATTTCACATATGCCAATTGAGCTGCTCTCCCAGCCTGTGAGTTCAACTCAGCAAGTGTTTATTATTTGAGAGTTGAGAATACTGAGGTAGGGGAGAGAGGGAGGGTGAGTGAAAGAGAGGAGAGATAGAGAGAGCTGGGCACTGGTGGCTCACACCTGTAATCCTAGCTACTCAGGAGGCTGAGATCTGAGGATTGCGGTTCAAAGCCAGCCTGGGCAGAAAAGTCCGTGAAACCCTTATCTCCAATAAACCACTCAAAAACCAGAAGTGGAGCTGTGGCTCAAGCGGTAGAGTGCTCGCCTTGAGCTCAAGAGCTGAGGGAAAGTGCCCAAGCCCAGAGTTCAAACCCCACGACCGACCAAAAAAACAAAAAAGAGAGAAGGGGAGGGAGAAAAGAAAGTAAGGAAGGAAGGAAGGAAGAAAGAAAGGAAGAAAGAAAGAAAGGAAGAAAGAAAGAAAGAAAGAAAGAAAGAAAGAAAGAAAGAGAGAAAGAGAGAAAGAGAGAAAGAGAGAAAGAGAGAAAGAGAGAAAGAGAGAAAGAGAGAAAGAGAGAAAGAAAGAAAGAAAGAAAGAAAGAAAGAAAGAAAGAAAGAAAGGAAAGAAAGAAAGAAAGAAAGAAAGAAAGAAAGAAAGAAAGAAAGAAAGAAAGAAAGAAAGAAAGAAAGAAAGAAAGAAAATAATTGAGAATGAATTGTTTGGAGTCATGAGTCATATGTCAGAGCTACTACCTATATTTGGTGTTAGGTCTGTTCCAGGTAATGTAGAACCTATGCAGAAACCTTTCCACTTCTTGGCTAAGTTTCAACCCTTTATGTGTTGCCTAGTATTTGGCACACCTGGAGGCAGCCACCTCCTCCCTATCCTGTTAAGTCACAACCTGGTCAGCCTCTGGTCACGCTTTCCATCTGACCAGAGGTGAGTCCCAGAACGTGAAGTCACATCCAGATCCAGTGTGGTCAGAGTTTCCCCCAAATGGCCACACCTCATCTGGTCCTTCACGTAGATACATCCTTGCCCGAGGTTGGGTCGCCCCATTATTTTTTTACATGCCTTTCCACCATGTATGGCATGGGCAGCAGTTCAGTAAATAAACTTCTTTACCTGACTGAATACCGTGTGGTGTTCTCTTCATTGGCTACCTAATGAAACTCACCTTATTAATATACATTACACTTCAGAGTTTCTAGTTATGAATCCACGGATATTTTTGTGACACATGTGAGATCAGTATCTACAAAACATATTTACTAACATCATTTAACAGTATAATTCTGCCTGGAAACTTTAATAGCAGCTTAATTAACCATAAAGTCTATGTTGTTTGCTTTGCTTTGCTCTGTTTTTGCTTAAAGTAATAGAAGAGTTGGTGAGACAATCTGTGTGAAGACTTAGGGTCTGTGTTGGAGGGGCAGAATGATGCAGGCTCCGGCCTCAGGATTATCTGAGGACTGTGATTGTGTATGTGGAAAGCTATTGGCATGCCGGACTATAGAGTGAATATGTTCTCTCTCCCTATCTCAAAGCTCATGTCAGACTCCTGGGAGGTGAGGAAGTAGCTCTTCTACTTACTTAAGCATAAACAGCTAGTCAAGCATTTTCCTGAGTACGGGGAAGTGGTTTGAGCTTGCTCTAAAATAGTTTAGATAAAAATATACAAAGACTTTGTCTCATTGTTTAAGCAAAATTGTTTCTGTTGAAATTCTTTGTGTTAATGTCTCCTGACTAAATCTTGGCAAAATAAACTTGCTTGTCTTTAAATACCCACTAGCAATAAAGCACAGCATGAAGTGGCAATTGCTGTTTGCACTCTGCAACCCCTGTGTCCTGGTGATTTTGCGGCACTTACTCAGGGACCCCAATGCGTTAGACGTTGACAACTGGCATCCAAACAGGGACCCTGCAGTGTTGAATTCAGGAAGGGATATTCATGTAAGTACTTTTAATTACAGGGTGATGGGACAAGTTAAGTCTACTCTGTACTTACATATGCTAAAATATTTACTTGCTGCTTATGGTGTAACTATTTCTTCTTTTGACATAGAAATGTGTATTAATGTAGTTAGGGAATGGAATCCTTGGTTCCCCGACGACGGGACGTTAGATGTTGATAATTAGAAATGAGTAATGTATAATATAGAAAGAGCTGTTCGAGAAGGGGAAAGGAGTCCTGCTAGATTTTGATCCATTTGGGCTATTTTACATAACCTTTTTAAAGTTTTAAATGAGAAAAGATTAATAGCAATCTTAAAGAAAGAGGCCACCCCTTCTATTGTAGATTTACTATTGGACTCTGAGGTTAAGGACGCAATAGGTAAGGATGCATCACAATTAACAGAGAAAAAACAAGAGGTAAAGAAGGCTGAAAAGGAACAAACTGAAAGCATCAATAGAATGTCTGTGCAAATGGAATTGATTTTATCAAGATTACAACATATGGAGTTAGAAATTAGCAGAGTGAAAGAAGAATCTGAGAAAGTGAAAGTAAAACAGCCTTCCACTCCTCTGCTTGCCGAAGTAATTTTTACCTCGTCACTCCCTCACAAATAGAGGTCTCAGATAGTGAGTTTCATGATGAAATGCCTATTTTTTCTTATCCTGTAATTCGACCACCCCCTATGAATGGTATAGCTCAACCACCCAGATATGAAGGTGTTGCTGTCCATGATATTGGTAAACGTAAGAAGGCAGTGACGTTGTATGTTCCTCAGTCTCATTATGTTAAGGAATTGCTTAATGGGATTGCCCGACATTACAATAATTTTGCTCCTGAGGACTGGAAGATGCTTTGTAGAGCCTTGCTTAAGGAACCTGAATACCTACAATGGCAAATGTGGTTTACTGAGTTATATACAGAAAAGACTAGACACAATGCACAGAGCAATAATCCATGCCTGCAGGTCATAACCTTTCCCATGTTGAGTGGAACAGAACAATATGCAGATGCTCATATGCAAGTGAACTCTCCTGAAAAGATCCATGAGCAGTTATGAGACATAGGTATTGAGGCATGGGAGAGGATTCGGCTGGTAGGAGAGCATTATGGCTCCTGGACTAAAGGAATTCAAAAAACTAATATACCCTATGTTGAATTTTTATCAAGATTGACACTGTCCTTGGAACGTACTGTTGTGGGAGAGGCTGCACTGCAACAACTACTATGCATGTTGGCTTATGAGAATGCTAATGAAGACTCTAGACGAGCCCTATTGCCTATTAAAGAATCTGGGGATTTAAATACATATTTAAGGGCGTGTAAAGACATTACATCTGAATCCCGGCATATGCAGTTATTTGCTGAAACTATGGCCACTACCTGGCATGCTTTACAAACCAAACCCTCTAATCTAAAATGTTTTGGATGTGGTCAAACGGGACATATAAAGAAGAATTGTAAAAAAAGGCTACTGATGTTAACAAGAGAGGACCAGGAATTTGCCCTAAATGTAAAAAAGAAAGCAATGGGCAAGAATGTGTTGATCAAAAATAGAAAATAAAGAATTCCTATAAAAAATGCTTACCCTATGCAGGGAAACTCTCCATCTGGCCAGCCCCAGGGCCCAGAATTAATAACCGAGGGTAGCCAATCATTTTCCTTCCTGGTCCCTGCCACAGCCCACAGCGCTGCAATAGACACGCCGATTTATTCATCTACTGAGAGGCATATTGGTTTAAAACATGCTTGCATATAAGTATCAATTATGGTCATTCAAAAATGACAGATGCCACCTCCCCAGACATACTAAAATCATGGTTTCTAGGTAAGATAGGATTTTATGGTGGTACAAGTGTTGAGATATCTGGATGAGTCTAATGTGTATCTTGCACTGAATTAGGCTGGAAGATATCCAATATCATGTAGGATAAAAATGGTAGTGAGAAGATATTCCCTTGAGAAAGATATAGGAGGCTGCCAGAAGTATGGAGAAATTCAGATAATTTTGAAGGATTTAGAAATGCAAGCTCAAGTATGTCTCTTTAAGTGGAAGGGCAAAAGAAGGGGAAGAGAAGAAAATAACTGAAAACAGATCATTGTCCCAACTTAGAGTATAAAAAGCATAACCTATAACTTCCAAGTTAAAGAGAGACCAATATAATATGTCCCACTTAATTTAGATACATGCAAAATATTTACTTGGCTTTTTCCCACTTTAATGCTTCAAAATAAATAAAGACTTGTAAGACATGTTATGTGATTGTCATTACTTCAACCTGAACACTAATTGTGATGAGCCCTCTTTTTCTCAGTATGCTCTTGGAAAATACTCCCTAAATTGATGATGTTGTGACTGATTAGAGAGTCAGCATAATGGGTTTAATGCAGTTTTTTTCTCAAAGTATCCAAATATATTGTCTGACGCTGTACTTTGAACACACCCTCACACCTGAGCACATTAATTGAAATTGTACATCAGCATTTCCTTGGCACGTTTTACTTTGTGCCTTTGTCTTTTTTGCATGTTCCTTTTGATTGCTCTATTTCCACTTCATCTGTACAAACTGCTAAGAACATTGTTCAGCTACCACTTCTTGATTGCAAACACCCAGTCTATGTATGAAGGTACTTTGTCTATGTTAACCAACAGGGTAGTACTCACTCTCTGAGGAGAAAAGTTCCACAGTATAACTCTATGCCAACATTAGAGGGTGTAGAATTTAAGGCATTTTGAGACAAACAGTGATATTTGAATTGAAAGGCTCCTTAAGGACATTTTCTTGGAGCTCATTAGTTTACCCAGGAGAAATATAAATATCCACACACTTTAGAGCTAATTAGTAAGTATCTGAATTAACACTCGATCTTAGATGTTGTGTTATTACAAGTCACCATTGTATTATTGTTACATCAGAATCCTTCCCTACATGAAAATGTGTATCAGAAAATGAAAGAAAGGCATTAAAACAAAATGTCTTATCTTTTTAGGCATTTAGTCCTTGTGGTGAGGGTAATGTCTGAACTCTTCCATTCAATAAAAGTTTGAAGTTTATAAGAGCACTTCCTACATATAAGAATTTGTGGCAGGTTCATTGAGAGGGTTATTTCAGCATGGAGATATCCCTAACAAGAATTATATTTAAATAGAGTATATGGCAGTTATGACGTATCAATGGCTATTGAGGCATTTTCTATTCTAAACAAGAATAAATTTGCGGAGTCTTTAGTAACATAAGTAAAACTGTATGTTCAACCTATACTTGGTATTACTTGTCCTACATTTATAATGATTAGGCTGATAAGATATCCAAACATATCTAACGATATTTCAATAAAATCCCAAACTGATGTAGATACATGGGTCCCTCATTGGAACTGTAGGGCAAATTAGGCTTGTCTGTGTTATAGTTCGATCCATAATCTTCTGGTTAAACAGTCTTCAAATATATTCACAGAATATATGTAAGTAAAGGTCATGACAGTTACATTTGTATAATACTTCTAAGGTCAGGATAAAAGTATTTGTTCCCAACATTTAAAACCAACAGGATCTGTTGAATTCATGGATCTAGAATTTTATGGCTTCACATTCACATCTCAAAATTTCATCAATATGACTTACATCTCTACAATTTCACCAAAACACTGTTCTTATTGAACTTGTCTATGTCCTTTTATTTTTCAAATCCAAATAGCATATTTCCTTCAATGTCTCTGTAACAGTTTTGACCTTTTCTTCCTGCCAATTCTTTCCTTTCTTTACTTCTGTAAATCTGTTTTTATTACTTTCTTGTTTCCTTATCTCTTTCTTCCAATTTTGTCCACACTGGTGCTCACATTGCTACACTTATGTCATAACTTTTCTTTTCCTCTTCCCTTTAATAATGCCCCCAATTTTATCATTCTTTTTAATATTCATGGTCATGGATATTTTGATGATATCTAAACAGTCCTATCTTTGCATCTGTTTAATATAAACTTTAGAACTATTAGAGAGTATTTTCCCCGTAATCCATCATTTTCACCTGTAATCCTTATCACCAAGAATATCACTCACACATTTGATTGGCCATAGATGTAGAACCCTTTAGATTTCTTCTTACCCTTCCACTCCCACCAATTATATAAGATGAACGATCAAGATTTTCTCAGTTTCTGTTACTAATTTGAATTCTTTTATTTTGTTGTTGTTTTTGTTGGTTGAGGAGCTGGACCTCTGGGCCTGTGTGCTGTCCCTGTGCTCTTCAGCTCAAGACAAGCACTCTACCTCTTGAGCCACAGCACCACTTTCACCTTTTCTGGTGGTTTTCATTGGAGATCAGAGTTTCATGGACTTTTCTGCCCGGGCTGGCTTTGAACCGTGATCCTCAGATCTCAGGGTCCGGAGTAGATAGGATTACAGGCATGAGCCACTGGCGCCCAGCACTAATATGATTTCTATGTACTCCTTTTCATGCTCCTGACACAAGTCTCTTTTATGTACTCATCACTGGTCACCTAGTCTTAAACAACTTTTTACAAAGTATGTTTTTTCCCCATAGTCTTTTCATATTGGTCCTCTCCATCAAAAATTATTGCTCCTTGTAAGTATGCAGAGGGAAGAGCTCAGACACAAATTCTAGTATCATTATTTACTCACCACATTGACTGTTGGCCTTACATTTCTCATCTGTAAATGGATGTAATCTACCAGAAATATTGAAGAATACATTTGCTTACTCCTAGAGCAAGAAAAAAGAAAAGTTAAGAGTCCTTACATTTTGCACCTTAGCTTACAAATAAGGAAAGAGTCAAATTCAGTTTGTTGGTATAAAGTCACAAATTGTTTCATGCAGAAATAAAAATAAAATTTAACTCCTGGCTCTAAGGGTTGTGTCCTTTTAAGGCACCTACAGATATATAAGTGGTATTATGTAAATTGGGTCATGTGTCGACATTTGTATTGAAGAACATACTCAACATATCATTGTAAAACATTGTTTATTGAATAGTATCTATACGAGAATTACTTGAACTAATCACACTAAGTTGACAACTAATTTTAGTCCATCAAAATTTTCTTATTGCTTTATGTGTTGCCAAGTGTTCTTCATAAATTTATACATAGATTTTCTTCAGGGAACTGGATAGAAACTAAAACTGACCAAGGATTTCTGCCTAATGAGTGAAGCATGCTTGAGGTATGTGTTGTTACCGTCTAGGGATATATAACTAAGCCACTGGCTATGTGGGTGGTGAAAGGCTTTCTCCTCAGTTCCCAAGGGTAGAACAAACAAGATCATTGGATAACAAAGCAATCAGCTTATTATATTTTATCTATGTGGGATAATAAACATTTGAAAAAAAAGATTTTATTTATAAGCAAACAATACCACCAAGAAAAGTGAGTATACATTAGAGAGACTGCAAGGATAACATTAGGGATTTACTGTCTCACCTGATTATGTGATTGTATTTCTTGATATTGAAACTCTCCTCTTCTTATTCTTATTGTATGTAATCCAACACTGTTTATTATTATGTATTCAATGTGGGAAATCTAGCTTCAAAGATGTCTAAAATTTTTCCTTTTCAATCATATCAATGTCATTATCAGGGTCATCTGGTCATCATCATCTTCAACAAAATTATTATTAGCATCATAAGTGCTAATTATTGAAAGTCTGGTATGTGTCTATGATTTTGAATTATTTGTATTTTGATTAATAATTTTAATATTACCACTGTGCATGCATCCATGATAAATTTTGAATAAAGAAAAAAAAAACTAAACCATAACAGGTAACTTGACTATGTGATTATAACAAATTATTGAACAGATTTTTGAAGCATTGCACATTTCTAACCAGTAAGAATTAACTTCCTCTCTCCCTGTTATTACACACAAATATTTAAGGGTTTGAACAGAATTTTTTCAATATACTATAAATATTACCACAATATCATGTGTATATCTAAAATTACCTTGAAAATAATATACTCTACTTTCTATTGAAATATTAGTCATTTTACTCTAGGAAACTTTTGAAAAAATAGACTATATATCTTTGAAATGAAAAGAGTAAAAAATAGTAGCATAAAAGGTTTAGAGGGAGTGTATATACTCAGAAATATATATTTATATGTGTGTGTATAAATGTTATGTGTAGAAAGTCATATATTTTTAGAGGCAACTTGTCATCATATATATAAATTTATGTATAGAATTATGTGCATTATAGTGAAACAAACATCTTAAAACTTAACTAAAATTTACAAAAAATCATCAAACCAAGTGCCGGTAACTCATGCCTATAATTCTAGCTCCTCTGGTGGCTGAGATCTAACAATTGTTTTCACATCTAGCTCCGACAGAACATGTTAGATTCTTATCTCCAATTAACCATTCAAAAACAGAAATTTGCCCTGTGCTTCAAGTTGTGCATTGCTGGCCTTGAGCACAAAAAAGCTTAGGGACAATGCCCAGGACGTGCAAACAACAACAACAACAACATGTCTCACATTAATTTCACAAAAGCATTTTTTAACTGTTGTGAACATTTCTTAGAAACATGAATACATGCCCCTGGAAAATTTTAAGCAAAAAGGATAGAATATTTATGTCTATTTTAAAGACATGACTATTCAGGTTGCTTAAGATATTTAGGTAATGATTAGGAATTAAGAATAATGATAGGGAGGTTCCGGGAAGATGGCGGAGGAGAAGCTGGAATCTGAACAAGCTCTTGCATAGAAAACAGTTTCAGAGTTCCAGTGAACAGTCCCAAGCCAGAGAATCACACCAAGTGTGCCATCACAGGACAGAGAGTTAGCCAAGAGAGGGGAAGCCAAGCAGACACATCTGAGCGTCTGCCAGCAGCTGCTGCTGCTGCGGCAGGGTCGCAGCGGCGACCGCAGCCGTGGCCATACCTGAGCGCTCACACAGAGAGTCCGGGACGAAGGAGCCAGACGCAGCTGGCGAGCGGATTCTACTCAACACCAGCAAGAACCGACAAGGAGCGGACAACTTCATCCTGCACTTTGCAGACCAGAGACGACCCAGGATCCAAGACTCGGCATGAGTAGCCCCACTTCCTCACTCCTTCCCAGGGAGCAGAGGAGGGAAGGCCACCCCTCCCCCCCCCAGCACCGGTGATCTCCATCTTGGATACCGACAAAGCTCGGAGGAGCGGCTAGCTCCAGCTCAGGCCTTGGAATAAAACGAGTCATTTAGCAGGTCACAAGAACTTAACGGCGAAGTGACCTCACAGACCCAGTTCCATCCAGGGAAAAGTCACCCAGCTCAGGCGCCAGCCATTGGAGTGGCTCTCCTCACCGGGTAACCAGAGCCAGAGGCTGCCCCTCCCTCTAGCAGCCACCACAATCAATTGAAAAACAGAAACCCTGAGAATGGCTCCAGGCTGGGTGCTGTGAGTTTTTTTCACAAAATAGCCCCAGGGAAAAGCTACTGTTTGTTGAAAGGCCTCAACTCTACCCAGAACCTAGCCTCATCACTGCATCCCCCTCTTTTGTGATTCTCAAAGCAGATCACCCTCCCAGTAAACTAACCTGGGAGGGGGAATCTCAAAATCTTGGGTAAAGCAGAGCATTTTTCTGCCTGTTCCAACAAACTGACTTAAGAAACCAATCAAGCCACAGGACCTCAAGCTGACCAGAGACTCCAACCACACTCTGGTTACAGACAAAAGGGAGATACAGGACTCTTCCCACCCCTCCCCCCCCCCCAAAAAAAAAATCAAAGACTTTTTTTTTTTCTTCTTCTTCTTCTTTTCTTTTTTTCTTTTTTTTTGTTTTGTTTTTTTTTCTTCGTTTTTTGTTACCTTATATATATAAAAAAAATTTTTTTGCTTTTCTAAAACTTTTACTAATCTTTAATTTTTGCCTCTTCTGAAAAAATAATTGTTTTCCATTAACTTTTTTTTTTTCTTTTCTCCTCTTATAATTTTTATTTTAGGAATACGTGAATGTGTGTTTTCCTTTCTTTTCTTGTCTTTCTCTTTTTCTTTCATTCTTAATTATCTTTTTGTTTTTTGTCTAGCTCTACTGAACTTCTGATCTTTTCTTCTCACTTTCCTATCCTTTCCATCTTTTCCTCTTTGTTCTTCTTTATGTGACTTAACTCTTGTCCTGCACATCCTCAGATAAACCCATAGTTAACCAGTAGACCCTACCCCCCATTGTGTACACACTTAACCCACAAACTTATTACTCAATTCAAAACCTCTGAGACTTAAATTCATTAATAGCAGTACTACCTCTTTATACCTATATAATATTTTAAGCATTTTTTTAAAGTTTCCCACATCTTCTCTATGTCCCTCCCTTTCTCTCAACATATTCATATTCCTCTATAAATAGATGGTCTTTTAATCTCTAAAATAACATTAATTTTTACGTTTCTATTATTTTTTCTGGTCTCTTTTCATTCCCCTTTCCCTTTCTTCTTTCTCTCTCTCTCTCTACTTGCATCCTACCCAACCTATTTCCTGCACTGTGATTAGGACATAGTTAACTCTCCCTGTGCCTCCCCACACCAATCTATTCCTATTTTTTACCCACATCTCTCCCTAACCCTAATAATTTCTGGTTTTCCAAATTCTTCTCTGTGGTTCGAAGTCCTTTAACATATAGTTGTTTGATGTCGAATAGATGTATCTGTTGAACTAGATTGTATCTGTAGACTATTGACTGTACAAATGCAAACTTTGGTTGATGGTTGCCTTAAGATAGTGTTCTAGCACAAAACTGGTGCTATCTTCATCTCAAATGGGCAGAGTAAGCCGGAAAAATACAAGAAAAATGGCAAACTCGGGTACCTCAATTCCCAATCTTGATAATCAGGGGTTAGAACAGATAATGAATAATCCAGAGGAGAGTTCCCAAACAGCTCTACAAACACTGCTGGCAAACATGATAAATGAAAAGTTTGACAATGTACAAAGGAACCTGTATGAGCGTGACAGGGAGAGAGAGGAGGCATCCCAGAAGTTTATACAGGAATATCATAAGCGTGAGGAAGCTACTC
This sequence comes from Dipodomys spectabilis, assembly GCF_019054845.1. Lineage (NCBI taxonomy): Eukaryota > Metazoa > Chordata > Mammalia > Rodentia > Heteromyidae > Dipodomys > Dipodomys spectabilis. The sequence continues at coordinate 856,874 of NW_024871103.1, forward strand.
AAAAACTGATACAGGATTTGCGTGAACAACTTGAGAATACTCAAAGAGAAAGGGAGGAATGGCGTGAGCAGGCTGAGAACACTCAAAGAGATCTGCAGGAATCCCACGAACGGGAGGAAGCTAATCAAAGAGTAATACAGGAATTGAGAGACCAGGTAGAGAACACACAAAGATCACTAAAGGCATTCATGGAATCCATTAACAAAGAGCTGAAGGAAGTCAGGGAGACCACAAAGGGAATGCTGAATGGAACCCAACAGAAGGAATGGGAGCCCAAAGAAACCATAACCAATCAACTAAGTGATTTGAGGACAAACACTGAACACCAAATTAAGGAAGTAAAGAAATTCATACAAGACCTAAAACAGAGCTTCAACAAAGAACTTGAAGCCATCAAAGCTGACCAACTAGAAGGAAAAGAGATAAAAAACAAAGTAGAGAGTCTTGACAGCAGGTTAGACCATGCAGAAGATCGAATCTCAGGGATTGAAGACAGCCTAGATATTATAGAGAAAGAACATACAACCATCCAAGACAAGTCCAAGAAATATGATAGATCTATCCAACACCTGGAAGACACCATCAGAAGGCCTAATCTAAGGATAATGGGTGTAGAGGAGCACCTAGAAACAGAAGTTAATGGTCTAGGAAATTTGTTTAACAGGATCCTAGCAGAGAACTTCCCAAACATGCAAAAAGATAGGCCTGTCCAGATACAAGAAGCTTTTAGAACCCAAAATAGACCAGACTAGAATAGGACATCCCACCGCCACATTATAATCCACACAGGATCAACTCAGAACAAGGAAAAGATCCTTAAAGCTGTCAGAGAGAAAAGGGTAATCACTTATAAAGGGAAACCAATTAGAATCACCTCAGATTTCTCAGCAGAGACAATCAAAGCAAGAAGAGCCTGGAACGATGTATGCCATGCCCTAAAAACAAACAACTATCAACCAAGAATACTGTACCCAGCTAAACTCTCCTTCATAACCGAAGGCCAAATAAAAACCTTCCATAGCAAAGAAAAATTGAAACAATACATCTCCACCAAACCAGCCCTACAAAAGATTCTTAAAGATGTCCTACACATAGAAAACCAACAAGACCGCAATAAAGGCCAAGAAACTGCACCCAAACTGAGAATCCAAGAACCATAGGAAGAACCCAGTTTTCCCAGCCCCCAAGAAGGTGGATAACATGGCCGGAACTCCCAAATACCTCTCAGTCCTATCTCTTAACGTTAACGGACTGAACTCTCCAATTAAGCGACATAGACTGTCTAGTTGCATTAAAAAACAAGACCCTTCTATCTGCTGCCTGCAGGAGTCACATCTTGCCCGTAAAAACAAACACATTTTCAATGTTAAAGTCTGGAACAAAATCTACCAAGCAAATGGACCGCATAAACAGGCGGGAGTTGCAATCCTAATATCAGATAAAATAGACTTCAAATTAAAATTCGTGAAAAGAGATAAAGAAGGTCACTACATACTAATTAAAGGATCTCTCCTTCAGGAGGATATTACAATTCTAAATATCTATTCACCAAACAATGGAGCACCCAAATTTATCAAAGAAACACTACTTTCCCTCAAATCCCATATAGATCCAAAGACATTAATAGTTGGGGATTTTAACACACCACTCTCCCCACTAGATAGATCAACTCGGCAAAAACTCAACAGAGAAACCACAGATCTAAACTGCTGCATAGATCAACTAGACTTAACAGACATTTACCGAACATTTCACCCAGCAGCATCAGAATACACGTTTTTCTCAGCAGCACATGGAACGTTTTCTAAAATAGACCACATTTTAGGCCACAAAGCAAACTTGTCTAAATTCAGAAACATTGAAGTTATACCTTGCATTCTCTCTGACCACAAGGGAATAAAATTAGAACTCAACACCAAAAGCCACCAAAGAAAGTCCGGTATCACATGGAGGCTGAACAACACACTGCTGAATCATGAGTGGGTCATGGAAGAGATTAGAAAGGAAATTCAAATGTTCATGCTATTCAACAAAAATGAACACACAAATTACCAGCTCCTCTGGGACACAGCAAAGGCAGTACTCAGAGGCAAGTTTATAGCTCTGAGCTCCTACATCAACAAATTGGAGAGATCTGAAACTAGCAATTTAATGACGCATCTAAACCTCCTTGAAAAAGAGCAGCAAGATAAACCCCAATCCAGTAGACGGAAAGAAATAATCAAAATTAAATCAGAATTAAATGAATTAGAATCCAAAAAAACTATAGAAAGAATCAACAAAACAAAGAGTTGGTTCTTCGAAAAACTTAACAAAATTGACAGACCCTTAGCAAATCTTATCAGAAAAAGAAGAGAACACATCCAAATTAATAAACTCAGAGATGAGAATGGAAACATCACCACGGAAACAAGCAAGATTCAGAACATTATAAGGGAATACTTCTCAAAACTGTATGCTAATAAGTTTGAGAACTTGACAGAAATGGACCTCTTCCTAGCAAATATTGACATGCCAAAACTAAACCAAGATGAGTTAAACTATCTTAACAGGCCCATATCAAGCATTGAAATAGAAACAGCAATAAGAGACCTCCCAGCTAAGAAGAGTCCAGGACCAGATGGTTTTACAGCGGAATTTTACAAGGCCTTCAAAGCAGAGCTCACACCAATTCTCCTCCAACTCTTCAATGAAATTGAAAGAGAAAGCTCACTACCGAACACATTCTATGAAGCCATCATAACCCTCATCCCAAAACCAGGCAGGGACTCATCAAAGAAAGAGAACTATAGACCCATTTCTTTGATGAACATTGATGCAAAACTTCTCAACAAAATTTTGGCCAACCGACTTCAACAATTCATCCAAAAAATCATACACCACGATCAAACAGGATTCATTTCAGGGATGCAAAGCTGGTTCAATATACGCAAATCAATTAATATTATTCATCACATCAACAGGAGCAAGAATAAGAACCACATGGTTATCTCAATAGACGCAGAAAAAGCATTCGACAAGATCCAACACCCCTTTATGATGAAGGTTTTGGAAAAATTAGGAATCCATGGAACATTCCTCAGTACAATAAAGGCTGTATATGACAAACCTACAGCCAGCATTATACTCAATGGTGAAAAACTAAAGCCATTTCCTCTTAACTCAGGAACAAGACAAGGATGCCCACTCTCTCCAATTCTCTTCAATCTAGTATTAGAATGCCTAGCTACAGCAATAAGACAAGATGCAGACATAAAGGGGATCCAAATAGGGAAAGAAGAAATAAAACTCTCCCTCTTTGCAGATGACATGATCTTGTATTTAAAGAATCCCATAGACTCCACTCCCAAATTACTCAAGCTGATTCAAAACTTTGGCAAAGTAGCAGGTTATAAAATTAACCCCCAAAAATCAACGGCTTTTCTGTATGCCAACAATGAGAAAAGTGTGGCTGAAATTAGGAAAGCAACTCCATTTGTAATAGCCCCACAAAAAATAAAATACCTAGGAATTAACTTAACTAAAGAAGTGAAGGACCTCTATGATGAAAACTTTAAAATCTTGAAAAAGGAAATCAACACAGAACTTAAAAAATGGCAAAACCTCCCATGCTCCTGGATTGGAAAGATTAACATTGTGAAAATGGCAATACTTCCCAAGGCTATCTACAAATTCAACGCAATACCTATCAAAATTCCACCCTCATTCTTCAAGGAAATAGAAGAGGCAATCCAAAAATTCATATGGAACAATAAAAGACCCCGAATAGCAAAAACGCTCCTCAACGGAAAGAACACTGCTGGAGGAATATCAATACCAAATTTCAAACTCTACTATAAAGCCATAGTAATCAAAACAGCTTGGTATTGGCATAAGAACAGACCTCAGGACCAATGGAATAGAATTGAAAACCCAGAAATGAACCTACAGACCTATAGCCATCTAATCTTCGATAAGGGAGCTAAAACAATAGAATGGAAGACAGACAGCCTCTTCAGTAAATGGTGCTGGCAAAACTGGTTAACTACATGTAGAAAACTAAAGCTAGATCCTTATATATCACCCTGCACCAGAATCAACTCCAAATGGATCAAAGACCTTGAACTCAAAGCAGACACTCTGAAAACATTACAGGATGGAATAGGAGAAACCCTGGGTCTCCTCGGCTCAGGACGAAATTTTCTGAATAGAGACCCGGAAACACAACAAATCAAAGAAAGGTTGGACAAATGGGATTGTATAAGGTTGCAGAGCTTCTGCAGGGCAAATGACATAGCTAGCAAGATCAATAGAAAGCCCACGGATTGGGAGAAGATCTTTACTAGCCATACAACAGACAAGGGTCTCATATCTAAAATATACTTGGAACTCAAAAAATTAAACCACCCAACAACAAATCCCCAAAGAAACAACTGCCCAATAAGTAAGTGGGCGAAAGACTTAAAGAGAAGCTTCTCTGAAGAAGAAAGAAGGATGGCCAATAGACACATGAAGAAATGTTCAACATCCCTAGCCATAAAAGAAATGCAAATCAAAACAACATTGAGATATCACCTCACTCCAGTTAGAGCAGCAAAAATCAAGAACTCTAACAACAACAGATGCTGGAGGGGATGTGGACAGAAAGGAACCTTACTTCATTGTTGGTGGGAATGTAAACTTGTTCAACCACTTTGGAAAGCAGTATGGAGGTTCCTCAAAAAACTCCATATAGAGCTCCCCAATGACCCAGCAATCCCACTTTTGGGCATTTACCCAAATGACCACAAACAAGGCCACACTAAAGCTACCAGCACAACTATGTTTATTGCAGCATTATTTACCATAGCTAAGATATGGAACCAACCCAGATGCCCCTCAGTAGATGAATGGATCAAGAAGATGTGGTATATATACACAATGGAATTCTATGCCTCCATCAGAAAGAATGACATTGCCCCATTTGTTAGGAAATGGAAAGGCTTGGAAAAAATTATATTAAGTGAAGTAAGCCAGGCCCAAAGAAACATAGGTCCCA